>NW_007253407.1:327334-337173 GCF_000164805.1 Carlito syrichta
CTGCGGTGGCCGGGAGCGGCCACTGCACTCCCATCTGGGCGACAGAGTGAGACTCCAACTTAAAAAAAAGGAAAAGAAAATGATAATGACTGGCCAGCAGGATGACAACTTATTGTCAAGTAAGTCTTTGGTAATGTGGGAATTCATCTTTTTAGTGTGACTCATTAATCTTGACTTTGTAGCCTATGTACTGTCGGTGCGCTTACAGTAGTGGACAGCCAGGGGGCGGCCTTTCACAGGCTGTTGGATGCCAGGTGAAAAAATGACCAGGTGACAGGTCACATGCAAAGCCTTCCTGTTTGCTCAAGGCCACAGGAAGGCAGTGCAAGGTCATCACAAGAGCACATCGTCAGAGTTGGAAACTTTTTCTCATGTCTTAACCATGCCCCCTTCTCATCTTCATAAATGTGTATTTTCATTTAAAATTGTATTGGTCAGTTACCACAGGCCAAACTGTGCTATGTTTTCAGAAGGAACAAGAACAAGCCTACATCCATGAGATAAGTGAAGTTAGAAAACCCTAAAAAAAGATTGCATGAATAAAAGTATAATTTCTGAATTTGATTTAAAGTAAAGAACGGAGATGGGGGCTCTTTTAGACAGAGTGATGTTTCAGCTAGAAAAGACCATGCCTCTGTGTAGGGGTAAGCCAACGGAGGAGCTGGTGGATTATTGATTGATCCAGGCTGTGGAAACAGTAGACACAAAGACCTTGAGGCAGAAAGATGAAGGGACCAGAAAACAGGTCAGAGTGTTCAGCCTACAGTGGAGGTGAGGCAAATCAATTAGGAAGAAGCAAAGGAGGCAGAGCCAGTTCACGCGGGGGTTGAGACCAGGAGCACACCCAGGAAAGGATAACCTAGGGTACCCAGCAAACATGTTGTGAAGCTGTGAGCTCTAGTGGACCCAGCAGGAGAGAGCTGAGCCCTCTGACTCTCCTGAGTTGAAGGAATCTGGGTGCAGATCTTCAGGAAGGTGGGTCTAGAGGAGGCGAAGATACAATCTTTGTGTCCTCTTCTACACCATGCAGATATCAGCTGACATCTGGGAGTGTTGAGAGGCTCAAATGGGGCTCTGAATGGGAATTCATTTTATAAACCATAAGGTGCAGTGCTTTTATAATAGTTAATTGGAAAGCCATTAGGCTGAGATGTCTTCAGTGTCTTGTGTTCCTACATAAGCAAATAAATCCTACTTAATGTAAACGGTAAAATGAAACTTAAGCTTAGCCAATCAGAAACTGCGAGCTAATCACTAATTAGGTCTTTCCATATCCACCAAACAAATATAATTTTTTGTCTTGCATCTTTGAATACTTTTAAAAGCTGGCACCTCTCGCTCACTTGGTAGAGCACTAAACCACTTGTGGTCTAGTACTACAAGACTCATAAATCACTGAATACTCAAATAAACTCGTTAAAATTTTAATGTGCCTAAGTTTATCTTTGAACAGTTTTCATAGCATTTTAAAATTCCAGTTGCTGGTGAGGCCATGAATCTCCTAAGTGGAGCAAGTACACTATCACTGACGCCCACTCAACCTCTCTAGGGGCCAGAACCCCCGCAATCCCTAAAAGAAGTAACATAGCAACACTCAGCTCTTTCCCTCCCTTTCTCTCCCAATTCTTCCTACTTGGCTTCTATCTTATGACTCCTTGGTTCTGTTTCTCTTTCTTTCAAACCCTCGCTACATTGCTCTTTCCTCCTCCTTATCCCCTAGAAAATGCCTTTAAAACACCCCTTGGGGGTCTCTTCTGAGAGCCAGATATGAATTCTTCCCGCCGGGCTTCTCCTCAGGGCCCTTCCAGTCTCTAGCTTCCCTGTATGCTGAGTACTGTTAGACATTGTCTCCATGAAGACTGAAGACCACATAGGAGGGATGGGGATGGAGGGCTGCTGATGACCACCCAGCTTCATTCATTTATACTCCATTCTCATCAGCCATTTACTCGGCTCCAAAGTGGTACCTCTGGGCTTCCAGGCTCCCCTCTGGAATGTCTCTGCCTCTTTTTTACTCTCTGAACTGTTATTCACCCTTTAAAACTTGGCCATTTGGCCTTCATCTGAGTCCCAGGATGGTTGTTTTTCCCCCCTCAGCCTCCATGGACCATGCGCATGGCTCTAGGGTCCTTATCTCTTCACCGCCCGTGTCTTTCCCTCCATTTCAACTCCCTGAAGGCTGGAGGTGTCTGTACCCCATGGGACTCAGCACAAGCTCATACTTAGTTAAAAGTCAGTAAAAATGTATCATACTGTGAATATGTGAGTCGAATGAATGACTGAACATTCTTCTTCAGCATAACATATTTCTGCTAAAGCTCAGTATGAAGGATAAACTTACTACCCTCTAGGAAGCTCCTGCCATCCTGCAGGAACACTAATAAATACATTAAAATATCATTTTGTCTTCATCCCTCTTCCCTTATGAGGCAGCCATAGAGAGTAACCTCCTGACATCACACGCATTCCAATTAGCAGCCCGAGGCCCAGAAACTGAAGTGTGTATCTGCTCCCTGCCATTGTGAGCAAATGAACCAGTAATAAATCCCCAATTAGCAAGAAGGAAAATTGATTGAACCTTTTTCCTTCTTCTTCCACTTTTGTTTAGTGCTCCCTGTAAACAAGGCTGTGTGGCTGGCATTCAAGAGGAAAGAAAATTGAATTTAAAGTCATTTAAAACTTGCCGTGATTAATGTCATGCCAGGTAAGCAATGAAAAAACCTAATAAAAGATTACAAAATAATTCTACTCTTAAGCCAGCAGAAGTTGTCTTCCTACATGCATATGTATATATCATGCAGATTTCTTTATATTAAACAAATACAGAAACATGAACCTTACACGCAAATGGAAGCTTGCTATCTCTACACACATATATAATGAATTCATATATTGCATACTTACTTTGAGCATAAAATATACACGGGTATATCATATCCTTATGGAATATAGCATGTAGAAACACTCTACAAATACATGGAATAACCCTAACAGTAAAAGATAGGCAGACCTGTCTTTAGCATCAGACAAATAGCAACTATGTAACCCTAGAGGCTAGACTAAAATATTTAACTTTTCAAGAACCCACTGTCCTAATTTTAAAGTAGTGACACCAAGCAAAGATTTTTTTAGGATTTTATGTGATGCCATACATGAAACATTAACATAGAAACTGGCACTTAATATTCAATTAACAAGTTATAGCTATATTTATCCACATCTAGTGTATATATGTGTGTAAATATAGATAGACACATGTATACTACATTTATAAAGACAATATTTATGCTTTGTTTACAAGGAATAGAGTTACCTTGTGTGTATGCATACACAAATCTGTAGAGTATATACAGGGAGTGCCAAAAATGCATACATATTTTAAGAGATGTTATCTATGTGTTACTTTTTGAAGTTGAATTAAATTATGATAGCAATCTGTAGTATGATGTTTGCTCAACCATGCTTCTGCCATTTTCTTTGACTGCCCTGCCTGCTGCATGGTGACACTAACATTCATTTGATTAATGCCATCTTTTGAGTAAATGTCATACTTAAAATGCGCATACTTTTTTTGGCACTCCTGTATACACATATATTCAGTTTTAGAATAACATTTTTAATCGTGTTTTTGCCAAATATTTTTATATATGTTATCCACCTAGGTATGATTCAAAACCAAGTCTGGTATTTGGATTTAGATAGATCTGGATTTATACTGTGTTTGTACATAGTTCTGCAAGACACTTGACCTCTCTGAACTTCTGTTTCCTCCTCTGTAAAATGGAAAAATTGGGAAACTTATCTCGAAACGTGTTTATGGAATTAAACAAGATGATGTAGTAGTTTGTTCACCCATTCTAAAAATGTTCCTTCGGTGCTTCCTTTCCCCAGGCAATGGTGGTGCAAAATTAAAAAAAAAAAAAAAAATGAGATGGGATCTCATTCCCCAAGATGATCACACTTTGGGCAAAGCCAACTTTGTGAACATGCATTTACTGCAGTCTTCTGAGTGCTGGGAGAATGGTATCTACAGGCAGGGGTTACCAGAATGATCTTACAGCCATTCTTACCAACCAATGTTTTAAATTACCCAACTCTGTTGCACTTTTTCTGTAAAATAGGGAAGATATTAAAAGTGGCCTCACAAGGTAATAGAGGTAATAGCCTCCTAACCAGTCCCCCTGCTTTCACCCTGGTCCCAGCAGGTGACTTCTACCCAGTAGCCAAAGTTATTTCTATAACATTTAAGTCTGGTATCACATGACTCCTCTGTTCTTACTCTACCAGTGGCTTCCTACCTCTCTCAAGGTAGTTTCCCCTCAAGTTGTCACTTCTTCTATGACTTCCTTCTTCTCTGACTGCCATTTATCCTTGCTCATTTAGCTCCAGCTGCCCTTGCCTCCTCTTTGTTCCCAGAGCTAGTTGGACTTACTGCCACCTCGGGGGTGACTGTGTTCCCTCTACCTGCTATTTCCCACTCCTCAACCACCCTTTCTTCAAAGGTGATCACACTGTTGGCAAAGTCACAAAGATAGCTTTCTCTCTTTCTTTAGGTCTTTTACAAGTGTGAAGAATGCTTGTCAAATGTCATGTTTCCCCCAAAAATAATGCCAAGAAGATTGCCATGAATAACCTTCCACTTGATAGGGTTAATGAAGACTGCTCCCAGCAATAACATCTCTGAGAGTGTGAGGAAAGCTGGATTAGGCAGAGTGAGATGTAGAACTGCAATGTGGTTGCATCAGATGCCTCATTGGGCCCTGCTAGAAGATCTACAGCTTGTAATCAAATTCCATTCCCTCAGTACTAGGCATGGGGCCCAGGCCTTTGTATCCATAACCCCTCCAGTTATCTGGGACTACCACTGGAGAGGTTTTGTACCTTGGGAGAGGGAGATCTCTCCAGAAGACTAGGATCAAATATTCTATGAGCCCTCTGATAGTTGTGCTGACTGAGGCCACTGCTATAGAATGTGTCAATTACAATCAAGGTGATTTATACCCACTTCTAGGGAGGAAGGGGCCTGATGTAACTTTACTTGACATCAAGTGGACAGCTAACTCTTCAATAAATGGTGTAGTATTAGAAGCTCAGTGTTGATCTGGGTTGCTGGCAGAATGGAAGTTCTTAATGGCAGAAACTAAATCACCCTGGTGAGGTGAACCCATGCTTTGGTCACTGGCAGTCTCCATCCCTGCCACCATGATTATGGCCCATTGTACTTATGAGCCTATTGTGCTAGCATAGAAGGGGTTGCCAATGACTGAAAGTAGATGGTATCCACTGACTGAGCCATTCTGTCTACTTGGCTCTTTGGTGCCTCTTTGGTGGATATTCTTTGGTAGATGTTAACATGCAGTATAAAGAACTTCATGCATTTTCCATTTCCTGTAGGTCTAGCCACAAGTCTCTTTCCCAGATACTTTGTCGCTGATCCTCTGATCTTCTAGTCCTTAACCAATCAACCAAACCATTTGCCACTGTCCATGCATCCTTATACATTCTCATCTCTGGCCAATTTTCTTTAACATAAAGTGGATACCCAAGAATCGTGCCTGATTCTCTGCTCATTGGAAGTATTTCTACTCACTACTGTCTTTCGGGGTCAATACTGAATGGGGCTATAAGGCAGGGGTCAATACAGAATGGGGCTATAAGGCAGTAGCTGTCCATTTTTAGTTTGCCCTGACATACCACACTGATCTGTCCATGAACAAGTCTTGGTCTTGGCCTTTTTCCTTCTCTAGTCATAAGGGAACCCCTTGAAAGTGACCATATGTGTGATTTGAGAAAGGGGCCCTGGGACTCTGGGTCCACAGATAGTTGTTGAGGGGGCTTTGCTTGTGTTCTGTGGCCCTGCTTATGACCAATCCTGGATAGGCCACTTACATCAATGCTGTGGGTCTGCCCACCATATGATTTAGAGGGTCTGGTAGAATCTATGTATTTAAGGGAAAATGGGCACATTGTCGATTTCTGCCTTGTGATCAGGTATGCCTTCTCAAATTCCATCCCAGGCTCTGATTATTGGCATGATCTTGCTCCAGATTCATAGGGACACTGTGGTTCTCCTACTAGGACTTGCGGTAAGCCTCACATGGCATCTTTTTTTTTTTCCACCACACATGCTTCTTGTACTTTCGGCATCTTCAGTTCATAGGACCTGTATCTGCAGCAGAATCCTTTCTTGGTTTGGTCCCACTCAGAGCTGGCAGCCTTTTGTGTCACATGGTACATAGGCTGGAACAGTTTTCCAAATGCAGAATATGTACTTTATCTAGAACTTGATGAAGACTGCTGGACATTGTGCTTCTTTCTTAGTGGTGGGAGGTGCAGATGCAATAATGTGACATTTTTCCTTGATGAGTGTTTGCAGTCCTGCAACTAATGAGGCTATGTAATTTTTTGTTTTTCCTTTACTAGCAGATGAGAAAGTCCCAAAATGTCCCAGACCACTAGATCTCTAAAATGTCACAGATATGGCAGACCCTTAAATCTTTATTTTAACTTATTTTTTTTTATTTTTAAGATATGGGGTACAATTCAGGGTTAAGTATATAAATGTTCATTATGGAGGTACCTTTGTTGTTGAGGGGTGACTTCCCCTTCCCTGGCAGAATCCCACTACTGCCAATCCTGCCTCCCTCCCCCTCTCCAGCAATTTCCCACTACTGACAATCCTTTACTCATAGTATTGCAATAACTGTTCAAGGTCCTTTTATGAGTGAGAACATGTGATACTCAGTTCTTTGTTTCTGTGATAGATCACTCAGTATTATAGACTCTAAGTCCATACAGGTTGCTGTGAAGTTCATAATTTTGACCTTCCTTGAGGTTGCATAATTTTCTATCATGTATATGTACCATATTTTTTTGTCCAGTTCTCTTTCGATGGGCAGCACTGTTAGTTCCATGTTTTTGCTATTGTGAACAATGCTGCAATAAACATGCAGCAGGTATCTTTTTCATAGAGTGATTTGAGTTCTTCTGGGTATATTCCCAGTAGAGGGATTGTGGGATCTTATGGAAGGTCAATTTTTAGACCTTTTAGGGCTCGCCAAACTGTTTTCCACAAGGTTGTACTAGTTTACACTCCCATCAACAGTGCAGAAGTGTTTCCTTTTCCCCATCCTCTCCAGCATCTGTTATTTTTTGAGTTATTGATAATGGCCATCCTGACTCGAGTTAGATGGTATCTCAGTGTGGTTTTAATGTGCAATTCTTTGATGACTAGTGAGGCTGAGCATTCTTACATGTATCTGTTGGGTTGCTCGTGTATCCATATGTCTTTTTTTTGAGAAGTGTCTATTTATATCTTTTGCCCACTTTGTAATGAGACCATTTGGCTTTTTTCGGCATATTTGAGTTTTTTGTAGATCCTAAATGTTAGGTTTTTGTCAGATATACGGTTGGCAAATATTTTTTTTTCCCAGTCTGTGGCTGTTTTTACCCACTGTCTTGATGCTTTCTTTGGCTTTGGAGAAGATTGTCAGTTAGATGAGATCCCACTTGTCTATTTTATCTCTTATTGCATGGGCACTTGGGGTTTGATCAGGAATTGGTTGCTAGTTCCAATTTCCATAAGGGTGTCTCCTACATTTTCTAAGGTTTTTATAGTTTGAGGTTTTATGTTTAGGTCTCTGATCCATTTAGAGTTGACTTTTGTGTATGGTGATAGGTAGGGGTCTTGTTTTAATCTTCTGCATGTGATCAGCCATTTGTCCCAGCACTATTTACTGAATAGGTTCTCCTCTCCCCAGTGGTTGGTGGTGGAGGCTTAGTCGAAGATGAGTTGGTTAAGAGATTGAAGTTTTGCTTCTGAAATCTCTATTCTGTTCCATTGGTCTATATGCCTGTTCTTGTACAATACCAGGCTGTTTTGATTGTTGCAGTTTTATAATAAAGTTTAAACTCTGGGAGTGTGATACCTCCCACTTTGATTTTATTTTCTTTCTGAGGATTGTTTTGGCTATTCATGGTTGTTTATGTTTCCATATGAATTCCTGTATTGTCATTTCCAGGTCTGAAAATAATGCAATTTAATGTGTATTGTGTTAAATTTGTAGGCTGCCTTGGGTAGGATGGACATCTTAACAGTGTTGACTCTTCCAATCTATGAGCATAAAACATTTTTCCACTTGTTTATGTCATCTTTGATTTGTTTGAGCAGTGTTTTGTAGTTTTCATTGTAAAGGTCTTTCACATCTCTGGTTAGGAAGATGCCAAAGTATTTAATGTTTTTTGTGGCTATTGTGAATGGGATTGTGTTTTTTATTTGGGTTTCTGTTTGTTTATTGTTGGTGTATAGAAATGTGACTGTCTTTTGCACATTTATATTATACCCTGAGACTTTGTCAAAGTCCTTTATCAATGCAAGGAGGTTTTTGACAGATTCTCTTGTATTTTCAAGGTATAGGATCATGTCATCCACAAAGAGGGATAACTTAGTTTCTCTTTTCCTATTTGGATACTCTTGATCTCCTTCTCTTGTCTGATTGCTCTAAAAACTATGTTGAAAAGGAGGGGTGTATGGTGATAGGTAGTGGGCATCCTTGTCTTGTTCCAGTTTTCAGGGGAAATGGGTTCAAATTTCTGTCTGTTAAGCAGTATGTTGGCTGTGGGTTTCTTATAGATGGCTCTTACTATTTTGAGGTATGTTCCATCTATGCCTAGATATTCTTTTTATTAAGAAGGGGTGCTGTATTTTATCAAAAGCTTTTGCTGCATCTAATGATATAATCAGGTGGTTTGTGTCTTTACATCTATTGATGTATTTAATTACATGTATGATCTTGTGGATGTTGAACCAGCCCTGCATCCTGGGGATGAAGCCTACTTGGTCATGGTGGATGATTTTTGAGATGTGTTATTGGATCCGGTTTGCTAGACTCTTGTTGAGAATTTTAGCAACTATATTCATCAAGGATCTTGGCCTGTAGTTCTCGTTCTTTGTTGGATCTTTACCTGCTTTGGGTATCAATGTGATGTTAGCTTCATAAAATGATCTGGGGAGAGTTCCATCTTTCTCAATTGCCTGGAATACTTTCAATAGGATTGGTATCATCTCCTCCTCGTATGTTTTGTAGAATTCTGCTGGAAAGCCATGTGGTCCAGGGTTGTTTCTTGCAGGTAATTTTCTTATGACATAGTTGATTTCCTGGGTTGGTATTAGTCTATTTAGGGTCTCAATTTCTTCTTGTTTCAACCTGGGGAGGTTGTGTGATGTCAGAAAGTCCTCCATTTCATTTAGGTTTTCAATTCTGTTTCCATACAGGTGTACATAGTAACCACTGATAATCTTTTATATTTCTTTGAGGTCAGTTGTGACTTTATTTGGGCTTTTTCTCTCTTATTCATGGTCAGTTTAGCTAGGGGTCCATCAATCTTGTTTATCCTTTCAAAAAACAGCTTTTAGTTTTATTGATTTTTTGTATTATCTTTTTTCTTCTATGTCTCAATTTGGGTTTTTATTTTGGTCATCTGGATTCTTGTGCTCAAGTTAGGATTTTGGTGGTCTTGCTTTTCTAGCTTCCTTAGATTATTTTTTTAGGCTATTAACTTGTGATCTTTCCTTTTTCTTCAGGTGTGTTCACAGGTATATGAAGTCCCTTCCTAGTACTGCTTTCATGGCATCCCAGAGATTTTTGAAATCTCTTCATTTTCATTTGTTTCCAGGTATCTTTTAATGTCTGTTTTAATTTCCATGTTGACCCAGCAGTTGTTTAGCATTATGGTGTTTAGTGTCCATGTCTTTGTGAGTTTGGGGGGAACTTTGTTGGTGCTGATATTTATTTTTATTCCACTGTGGTCTGAGAAGGTGCATGGCAGAATTTCAATCT
>NW_007253407.1:337193-338821 GCF_000164805.1 Carlito syrichta
AGGATGTGGTTGATCTTAGAGTATGTTTCATGTGGTGATGAGTAGAATGTATATTCCATGGTTGTTGGGTGGAGTGTTCTATAGGTATCAATTAAGTTCACTTAGTCAAGTGTCATGTTGAGGTTCCACATCTCCTTGTTGACTTTTTAACTTGATGACCTGTCTAGGGTTGTTAGTGGGGTGTTTAAGTCCCCAGTTATGATAGTGTTAGGGTCATTATCTTTTTTTAGTTTACTTAGAAGCTGCTTTATGCAAGTTGGTGCTCCTATATTGGATACATATATGTTTAGGATGGATATTTCCTGATGGATTAAACCTTTTATCATTATGTAGTGACTTTCTGTATCTTTTTAAATTTTCAATAGCTTAAAGGGTATTTTGTCTGACATTAAGATTGTGACTCCTGCTCTCTTTTGTGTTCCATTTGCCTGAAATTTTGTTTTCCATCCTCTTACTTTGAGTCTGTGAGTGTCCTTTCTGGTGAGATGAGTCTCTTGGAGACAATATATTTTATCAAATTTGCCAGTCTATGTCTTTTCAGTGGTACATTTACTCTATTCTCATTCACACTAATTATTGAGATGTGAGAGTTTAACCCTGTAATGAGGTTCTTATTGGGCTTGTTGTCATTGTCGCTGTTTGTTTGTTGTCTTCCTTTTGATTTTGGGGTTGATTCATGTGTGTTTTCTTTTTTTGTTGTTTTTTGGTTTTTCGAGTTGGTGTCTCACTCTGTTGCCCAGACTGGAGTGCGTTGGCACACTCATGGCCACCCCAGCGTCAACCTGCTGTACTCCGGTGATCATCCCACTTCAGCCTTCCAAGTAGCCAGAACTACAGGCATGCACTACCATGCCTGGCTAATTTTTTAATTATTGTAGAGACAAGGTCTTGACAAGTTGCCTGGGCTGGTCTTGAACTCACAGGCTCAGACAATCCACTCACCTCAGACTCCTAGGTATTCTCTGCTTCTGTGACTTTACTGATGAGTCAATATCCAAAACATATAAATAAAAACTCCTACAACTCAATAGGAATAAAACAAAACAAAATTTTTTAAAAATTCCAAATAATCTGGCTAAAAAGTAGGCAAAGGACTTTAATAGATATTTCTCCAAAGAACAAATATAAATGGCCTCCAGATAAATGAAAATGTGTCCAGCATCACTAATCATCAGGGAAATGCAAATAAAAACTACAATGAGATATTACCTCATATCTATTAGGATAGCTGTTACAAAAAAAGAAACAAACTAGAAACAAGTGTTGGTAAGGATGTGGAAAAATTTGAATTCATAGACACTGTTGGTGGGAATGTAAAATTGTATAGCCACTATGGAAAACAGTAGGAGAATTTCTCAAAAAATTACAAATAGAACTACTATATTATCCAGCATTTCTACTTCTGGGTATATAGTCGAAAGAATTGAGATCAGAATCTAGAAGAGACATCTGCACTTCCGTGTTTATTGAAGAATTATTTGCAATAGCCAAGATATGAAAGCAACTCAAATGTCCAAGAACAGAGAAACAGATAAAGAAAATGTGGTATATGCATATAATAGGATATTAAATTGTTATGATTTTTTTTTTTTTTTTGAGTTGGAGTCTCACTCTGTCGCCCAGACTGG
>NW_007253407.1:338841-346145 GCF_000164805.1 Carlito syrichta
ACCCGCGGGCTCAGGCAATCCACTCACCTCAGTCTCCCAAAGGCGCGGGATTACAGGCTGAACCACCAAGCCTGGCTAAATTGTTATGATTTTAATGTCCCCTCCAAACTCATTCAGAAACCCAATCTCCAATGTGGAAATATTGAGAGTTGGGGCCCTTAAGAGGTGATTGGATCAGAAGGGCTCTGCCTTCATAAATGAATTAATACATTAATGGATTACTATATTAATGGGTTGCCACGGGAGGGGAACTGGTGGCTTTATAAAAAGAGAGAATTTAGCTAGTATGGCAGTATTCTTGACTGCCTTGCCATGTGATGCCCTAGACTGCTTCAGCACACTGCAGATAATCTCTACCAGTAAGAAGGCTCTCATTGGATGTGCCCCCTTGACTTTGCAGTGCCCAGCCTCCATAACTGTAAGCAATAAAATCCTTTTGTTTATAATTGCCCAATTTCAGATATTCTATTATAGGCAACAGAAAGTAAACCAGTTATAATTAGCCTTAAAAAAGAAGGAAATCCTACCATTTGCAACAACATAGATTAACCTGAAGCATATTATGAGAAGTTAAATAAGTCAATTTCAGAAGGGCAAATACTAAATGAGTCTTTTGTTTTTCTTCAGTGAAACTTGAAACAGGTCAGATAACAAAGTCTGGTCCCACTTTGACTATTGGTGGAAACGTAGATATGAACTGGGCTGAAGTTGCTTTTGCTTGGCATTACAACTAAACCTGCCATCAGGCAGTGCAAAGACATACATAAAACAATAATAACTAGCAGTTGATGAGTGCATGCTATGCTCCAGGTACACAGTGCTTTACATATTTATTTATTTATTTTCAATAGCTTTAGGGGTACAAGCAGTTTTTGGTTATGTGGATAAATTGTATAATGGTGAAGTCTGGGTTTTTAGTGTACCCATCACCCGAATAGTAATTTTTCATTTCTCATCTCCCTCTCAGGAAGCTGTTTGGGTAGAAAGGAATGTGTTAGCTAAAAAGTTGTGGGCTCTATTCATCATTTGAGACTATAAACTATCTATAAGAATAGGAGTATGGGATAGCTACTGCTGGGTACCAGAGATGTTCTGCAGAAAGATAGCAAACAGCTGGGAGCAGAAATGGGCAGCTGAAAGCCAGGTGTGGATGCCAGAAAGCTTCTTCCAGTATCAGAGAAACTCATCTCTTGTAGCTGGAGGCGGGAAGAAAAATCTGAGGATCAAGTACAAAATTTAATAGAATGGCTGAACTCCCATAACTATGCAAGGACTAAGCAAGCCAAGTCTATAATGCTCACCAGAGGAAGCTGGGCCCCCGACCCCTGGGTTTGGACTTCTGAAACTGTTCTGAACCTTCTGAGGCACAGACATGGCCCACTGTGGTATTATGAGATAGGACTCCCCCATGCTGGAAGACAGCACAGAGATCTCTGCCCTTAAGGGAATACACTGCCCCTCAGGGACCACCCCTACCTCTCTTCCTGGCTACTAGGCCTAGAATTAGGGTTAAGTCACAGCATAACCCAGCAAGGGAGGCTCTGAGAAGCCTGGAGAACATGATGGCCCACAATGAACAACACTGCAATGACAGATGCACATAACTGACAGTGGAGGGAGAAGTTATAAGGCTCAGGGAATGGATGCATACTGTAATGGACACACTGTATGCAGGCAGAAGACCCACAAGGTGACAGCCCTCCAAGAGTAGGCCCAGAGGACATAGCTCTCCCTAAGGCCCACAAGTAGTCAAAAAGTGCCAATGGTAATTCTCTCTACAGGCCAATCTGGGTAGAAGGAGGGGCTATTACAGAACATGGTTCACTGACAGCAATGGTGATGGTAGGGTCCCTGAAATAATTGGGGCCAGGTGGCAGCCTTTGACCAACATAAGCCAGGGGGTCAAAATGATCACAATTACTGTGATCACAATTACTTACTAGTAAGGCTGGAGTGGCCTTCAAGGGGGCTGGATGCTCAGAAAACCCTGACAGAACATGGCACCCAAAGGACAAAATAGATTGGCAGCCAACTAGGCACTAGCTAGCTCATACCAGCAGAACAAATCAAGAATGCATGATCAGGAGGCTGAATCAATACCTTGCCCAATTTCTGAACTTGACATTTCAACTTTGCTCAGTGTCGGACATTGCAGATGCTAGACAGGTGAGCGAAATAAAGATATGGTAAAGATCCTGTTATGGAATGAATTATGTCCCCCCCAAAATGCATATGTTGAAGCCCTAACCCCTCTGCCTCAGAATGTGACTGAGTTTGGAGATAGGGATTTGAAAGATGTGATTAAGTTAAAATGAGGCAGTTAGGGTGGGCCCTAATCCAATCTGAGTGGCGTCCTAATAAGAAGAGGAGTTTAAGATACACAGGTCTAGAAGGAAAACCATGTGAAGACAAAGGGAGAACACGGCCGTCTGCAAGCCAAGAAAAGAAGCCTCAGAAGGAACCAACCCTCTTGGTACCTTGATTTGGACTTCTAGTCTCTAGAATTGTGAGAAAATAAGTATGTTTTTAAAGCCTTACAGTCTGTGGGACTTTGTTATGGTAGCCTGCATTGACCATTACAGATTTCCACCTTTGCATAGATCTCTCCGCTGAGTTGAGGAGACTGTATTGGGTTTGTATTGCTGTTCACTTTATATTTCTGTCTAATCTTTCTTTTAATCCTTCCTTTCATAAGTGTGATCCCTTACAAACATCTCACCTTAAAACTCTATCTCAGCATCAGTGTCTGAAGGACTCACACATGGCAATTATATATCATTAAGAGAGCTGCCCTAAGACTAAGCCCAATAATTTTCACATGTGAAGTCACCTGTGTAATTCTCCACTCAGCATCCCAAAAGTATTTCTTATGCCCACTCAAGATAATGAATGTGAAATTTTCCCATGGGATTCCTGATAGAAGTTTGTTCTTTAAAATGACTGCATAGTTTTTTAACAAATAAAAATACCACAATTAATTTCCTTCATTCTATTGTTGATGGACATCTCAATTGCTTCCATTTTTTTCTATTATTAATTAAGCTACTATGAATATTTGTACATATTTATTCATATTGAGCATATGTATGTATTTTTCTTGGGTATACAGCTAGGAATAATATTCTTAGATCATGGGGTAAGAATGTGTTTAGATGTAATAGATAATGCCAGATCATTATCCAAAATGGTTTTACAAACTTACACTGCCATCAACAGTGTGCAAAAGTTCCAGTTGCTCCAAATACCAACAACTGGTGATATCTGTATCTTTTTAAAAATAAATTTTGGATGATCTAGTGAGAATTGTAGTTTTAACTTGAAGTTCCCTGAAAAATTATGGTGTTGAACAACTTTTTGTAATATTGTAGGACATTTAGACATCCTGCTTTGTGAGAAACTATTTAAGTCTTTGTTCATTTTTTATTGTTGTCTATTTTCATATTATTTTATAGGTATTCTTTATATATTCAAAATACAATTTTCCTGTCTGATATATGAACTATGAATCTTCTGTTGATCTGTGACTCGTCTTTTTATCTCACTAAGTGATGTCTTTGATGAGCAGAAATTATTTTAATCAAAGTATACATGAGAAGGGACCCAGACTTGGTTTGCTTAGACCTTGCATAGTTTTTGGAGTTCAACCATTCTCCTAAGTTTTATACTTGGTTCTCAACTTTCTCCACCCTCCAACTGCAAGAGATGAGTGTTTTTCTGATTCTGGAATAGGCTTTCTGGCGTCCACATCTGGCTTTCAACTGCCCATTTCTGCTCCCAGCTGTTTGCTATCTGTCTGCAGAACATCAGTGGTACCCAGCTGCAGCCATCCCATACTCCTATTCTTATAGATACTTTATAATCTCAAATGATGGGTAGAGCCCACAGGCTAACACATTCCTTTACATCTGAACAGCTCCCTGGACTTTCTCAACACACTCCCAGTAACAACTAGTACATACTGGGTTTTACAGAAGTAGATGCAAAGACAGAGTTTGGGGTTCAAGACTTTTTTTTTTTTTTTTTTTTGAGTTGGAGTCTCACTCGGTCATCCAGACTGGAGTGTAGTGGCCGCTCCCGGCCACCGCAGCCTCGCCTGCTGGGCCCTGGAGATCCTTCTGCCTCAGCCTTCCGAGTAGCTGGAATTACAGGCATGCGCTACCACGCCCGGCTGATTTTTTGATTTTCTTGTAGAGATGAAGTCTTGCCAAGTTGCCCAGGCGGGTCTCGAACCCACGGGCTCAGGCAATCCACTCACCTCAGCCTCCCAAAGGCGCAGGATTACAGGCCGAGCCACTGAGCCTGGCTCGGGTTCAAGATTTTTATCAGGATTAGGAAGCTGGATTGGGAAGAGGAAAATGCAAACTGCTATGATTACCCTTCAGAGCTTTAGCCAACATTGTAATGAGCTCTGGAGTATTGGCCAGCAAAGTGTCCCACTGTGAGCTGGGATGTCAGGACCTTTGTGCTTCTATCTCAGTCAATCATTGAATGTGGACTGTTTCTAGAAGGGCATGACTTCTGATGTGTTGGTTCTCTGCAGGTGGTGTGGACCCTGTGGGAGCTGGAGTGGACCCTGCGGGAGCTAGGATGGACCCTGAGGAAACTGAAAGCTGATCATACTCCCCAGTGCCAGGCAGGAAGTCCTGCCTTCAAGGGTTTGGAGGTACATCTCTGTGCTGCCATGATGCTATACTTGAAAAGACATTTTCTTTGCTAAAGAAGTATTTATCCCTCTCCCATCACAGTGCCCAGAGTCCAGTATAGAATGTATGCATGATATGTGAGTACTGTGCCTTCAGGCTTGAATCTTACTGAAGTCCTCTTAGGTAGAGTTTGGTGATGATACTGTGGTGTTTGCAGAAAGTTGGGGGAAACTTGTCATAAACTCTCTGAGCTCTGGGGTCCCTTTTACACTTCTGTCCATGCATTTTGGAGGTAAGGTGAGAATGTCTTGAGGTATTGAGAGCAGACAGAAATCTGTGGGCACTCAGAAAATTCTTCTAGTCTTCTATTCTTACTTTTTTTTTTTTTTTGAGTTGGAGTCTCACTCTGTCACCCAGACTGGAGTGCAGTGGTCACTCCCAGCCACTGCAACCTCGACCTGCTGGGCTCCGGCAATCCTTCTGCCTCAGCCTTCCAAGTAGCCGGAATTATAGGTATGCGCTACCATTCCCGGTTGATTTTTTTATTTATCGTAGAGATGCGGTCTCGCTGCCCAGGCGGGTCTTGAACCCGTGGGCTCAGGCTATCCACTCACCTCAGCCTCCCAAAAGCGTGGGATTACAGGCTGAGCCACCGAGCCGGGCTTATTCTTCCTTTCTTCCTCTCAGCCTTCCTCCGTCCCTTGAAAGGAACCAACAAGAAGATTAGAGATCATAAGAAGCCTGGGCAGGAGCAAGAGCTCCAGTGGTTGAAAAACCACAGAATACAAACATCATTAACTCTGCAGTGTTTCCTGACAGTCCCCTCCCAGGGCTTCCCAGGGTGGTGGCTCTGTGACTGTATGTCCTGGGGCCCAGGAAGATGACAAAGCTCTTTGGAGAAGGGAAGATTTGAATAATGCCTCATCTAAATGCAGGCACTGGCAGCTTGTGGGATAATTAGCCACCACCTGAGCGCTCTTCAGCCCCAGGCCTTGGTGCATAGGACGCCAGGCAGGCAGCCAGGGAGGCTTTGGGGCGTGAGCAGCTTGTGTGAGCTATGTGTCCTCCTGTGGCCAGTCCAGAGCTACTGTCTGGAATTTGGCTTGAAAACTTTTTTGGAAGCATCAGGGATGGTAGGTATGGCTGCCAACTCTGCCAATCAGACTGGACACGTGCTATGACCACGGGTGGCCCAGATGTGGTGGGCATAAGGGCTGGAGCTTTGGAGCAAAATAACAGTAAAAATGATAATAATGAAGCGGCAGCTACTGAACATGCCAGGCTCTGGGCCAAGCTTGTAAAACTCTTCTCAAGAGCTGGGATGTGAGTGCTAACCACATTTTAAAATGAAAAATTACCAGTTTGTTGAGTATTTACTACTAATATGTACTGTGCTAGCCCTTGAGTTGGGTTATTTATTCGATACTCACAGCCCAATGATATAAGTACTATTATGGCCCCATTTAACAAGATGAGGAAAACTGAGGCTTAAAGCTATTAAATAAATATCTGTTATTTAGGTAGACTTGAAAACCAGGTCTTTATGATACTAAGGAACTGACTGAAACTGTAGGGTGGTGAAGGATTTCATCCTGAAACCTGCTGTCCTGTGGAAGAGTGCCTGGCTAAGAATGGCAGGGGACCCTTTGCTTTAAATAGAGGCCTTGAAACAACCAGTTTATCCCTTTGTCCTCTTTGTTTTCTTACATCTTGTGTTATTACGCAGAGAAAGAATGAAAAAGTATTTCATTCTAAGAACAATCATTGATTCTGCTAGGTGTTCCTGGAAGTGCCAGAGCTCCTTGAGGGATGTAAAGACTGAAGAATTTATCACCCTGGGGGAGTGGCTTGGGTAAATAGGGAGACTGATACTGTCACAATCTCCAGTTGTGTCAGCCAAAGCAAACACATTAGTTTGCTAATTTAAAGATGGGTGAACCAAGCATCAGGGAGTTGAGTGACTTGTCTAAGGAATATTTTCCCTGAAAGGCAGTTGGGACAATAAAAACTTTGTCTGCCAAAGCATAGGAGAAAATGTAGAAGGATTAGGTTGTTTATTACTATATGTAAGAAAATGAGCCAAGGGCTATGGCTCACACTTGTAAGCCCAGAACTTTGGGAGGTTAAAGTAAGAGGATTGCCTGAACCCAGTAGTTTGAGACCAGCTTGGGCAGCATGGCGAGACCTTACCTCTACAATAAATCAAAAAATTAGCTGGGCTTGGTGGTACATGCCTGTAGTTCCAGCTACTTGGAAGGCTGAGGCAGAAGGATAGCCTGAGCCCTGCAGTGGTAGACGTGATCCTGCCACTGCACTTCAACCTGAACAACAGAGTGAGACTCTGATTCAAAAAAAAAAAAAAGAAAAAGTGATAATGATGGAGATGAAGATGTTCATGATGATAACTGAGAGGACAAAAATAGACTTAGGTTAAGAGCATGCTATTGAGAGACCCAAGAAACCAGGAAACTTAAAAAGCCATACTTGCTGTAAAAGTAGTGTTTAGTTCACTATATTTCATATATCCCCACCTCATGTTTACTATATATTTTGTGTATTCCTACCTCATGTATTAAATGAAATCTTAGTACTTTAAATCCTACCTCAGACCCCGTAGAATTAGGCATATGTCGGGTGCCGGGTCATGACCAATTGTATAAT
>NW_007253408.1:0-2067 GCF_000164805.1 Carlito syrichta
CCCTCAATGAGACTCTGGACCAAATGGACTTAATTGATACCTACAGAACACTCCATCCAAAGACCAGAGAATACACATTCTACACATCACCGCATAGGACGTATTCCAAGATTGACCACATTATCGGCCATAAATCAAGCATAAGCAAATTTAAAAGGACCAAAATTCTACCATGCCCCTTCTCAGACCACAGTGAAATAAAAATAAACATTAACACCAACAAGGTCCCCCCAAAACCCACAAAGACATGGACACTAAACAGCATGATGCTGAACAACTCCTGGGTCAATGCTGAAATCAAAACAGAGATCAAAAGATACCTGAAAACAAATGAAAATGAAGAAACATCTTACCAAAATCTCTGGGATGCCTTAAAAACTGTAGTAAGAGGGGAATTTATATCCCTACAACACACATGAAGAAAATGGAAGGAGCACAAATTAACAGCCTAACAAGCCACCTAAGGAAGCTGGAAAAGCAAGACCACAAAAACCCTAATTTCAGCAGAAGAATCCAGATCACCAAAATAAAAGCCCAAATCCAGGACATAGAAGACAAAAAGACAATACAAAAAAATCAATGAAACAAAAAGCTGGTTCTTCGAAAGGATAAACAAGATCGATGGTCCCCTAGCTAGACTGACCAAGACAAAGAAAGAAAAAACCCAAATAAGCACATTCAGAAACACAAAAGATGAAGTCACATCTAATCCTGAAGAAATACAAAAGATCATCAGAGACTACTATGTACACTTGTATGGAAACAAACTTGAAAACCTCAAGGAAATGGAGGACTTTCTGTCATCACACAACCTGTCTAGGTTGAAACAAGAAGAAATTGAGACCCTAAATAGACCAATGACAATCAAGGAAATTGACTATGTAATAAGAAAACTACCTACCAAAAAAAGCCCTGGACCAGATGGCTTTCCAGCAGAATTCTACAAGACATTTGAGGGGGAAATGATTCCAATCCTACTGAAGCTATTTCAGGCGATTGAGAAAGATGGAACCCTCCCTAAATCATTTTATGAAGCTAACATAACATTGATACCCAAGCCAGGTAAAGATCCAACAAAAAAAGAGAATTACAGGCCAATATCTTTGATGAACATAGAAGCTAAAATTCTCAACAAGATCCTAGCAAACCGGATTCAACAACACATCTCAAAAATCATCCATTATGACCAAGTAGGCTTCATCCCTGGGATGCAAGGCTAGTTCAACATTCATAAAACCATAAATGTAATTAAATACATCAACAGATGTCAAAACAAAAACCACATGATTATATCATTAGATGCAGAAAAAGTTTTTGATAAAATCCAGCACCCATTCTTGATAAAAACCATCAAACATCTAGGCATACAGGGAACATACCTTAAAGTAGTAAAAGCCATCTACAAGAAACCCACAGCCAGCATACTCCTAAATGGACAAAAATTGGAACCATTTCCCCTGAAAACTGGAGCAAGACAAGGATGACCACTCTCACCCCTCCTGTTCAATATAGTATTGGAAGTCCTGGCTAGAGCAATCAGACAAGAGAAGGCAATTAGGGTATCCAAAAAGGAAAAGAGGAAGTCAAATTATCTCTCTTTGCAGAAGACATGATCATATACCTTGAAAACCCAAGAGAATCTGTCAAAAACCTCCTTACACTGATAAAGGCATTCTGCAAAGTCTCAGGATATAAAATAAATGTGCAAAAGACAATCGCATTTCTTTACAACAATAATAAACAAACAGAAACCCAAATAAGAAGCACAATTCCATTCACAATAGTCACAAAAAAAATGAAATACCTTGGCATCTTCCTAACCAGAGATGTGAAAGACCTTTACAAGGAAAACTACAAAACTCTGCTCAAAGAAATCAGAGATGACACAAACAAGTAGAAAAATATCCCATGCTCATGGATTGGAAGAATCAACATTGTGAAGATGTCCATCTTACCTAGGCAACCTACATATTCAATGCAATACCTATCAAATTACCAGCAACATTCCTCTCAGACCTAGAAAAAACAACACAGGAATTCATATGGAAACACAAATGACCAAGAATA
>NW_007253408.1:2571-13771 GCF_000164805.1 Carlito syrichta
AACTCCAGGTCTGACAAAGGCTTAACATCTTGGATCTACAAGGAACTCAAACGTACTGAAAAGAAAAAAACAAACAACCCCATTATAAAGTGGGCAAAAGATATGAACAGACACTTCACAAAGGAGGACATCCGAGCAGCCAACAGACTCATGAAGAAATGCTCAATCTCATTAATCATCAGGGAGATGCAAATCAAAACCACGCTGAGGTACCACCTAACTCCAGTCAGAATGGCAATTATCAACAACTCAAAAAATAACAGCTGCTGGAGAGGGTGTGACGAAAAGGGAACACTTCTACACTGTTGGTGGGATGTTGGGAGCCGGCCACAGAGGCCCACTGAGCTTTAGGGATCAGGAAGGGTCGTTGACCCTGAGACCACTAAGATGTGTTCAGGAGCTGTTGACCCCATTTCCTCCCCCTTTCTACTCAGCACTAATCAGATTAAGCTCCTGTGAGCCCAAAACAAAAACTCTGAGACCGGACGAACTCAAGCTAACTTTAGAAGTTCATTGCTCCCATTATTCCACAAACTGCAGTTTTGGCTTTCACACAACTTATAATTCAAACTCAGGTCACATCTAAGAGCCTTAGTATTGGTCACAGGCTTCTGGGTCATGATCTTAGGATTTATTGAAGGTGTAAATTGTAGAATATAGTTTTAGAAGACAGCCATTTTGTTGAAAGAATGCGGCTGGGTTACTTGCAGGTAGCCCACTGTGAACTTTGGACTGGGCCACATTCCAAACATTCTGGGATGGGCCACTTTCATTTGTAAAGTAAATACTTAAGCTTCTATAGAATTGTTTAACTTGGCATAAATCAAACAGCTTAGGATGAAAAAGATTTATAGAATATATCAGTCACGGATTAGGTTATCCTTTGTTATGGGATTTTAAGATTATCATATGAAAAGGGTTTAAAGGCAATCATTGATTGTTTTCATGGATTAAGGTTTCTGGTGGGTGGGGGACGCCCCTCCCACATCTGACTTTGTGTATAAAAGACCCGTTGTAATTTCCAATAACACTCATTCACTTCTGCACTAGACTGCAGTCCAGTCTCTTTCTTTCTCTCTTCTTTCCCCCAATTGCCAATGCCGTCTCCACCTTTGGGGTACCCTGAACCCGGCTGAAGCTGGTCTCCAGCAAGTGGCACCTGAACGTGGGACCTCAAGGTAAACTGTCTTTTTCTTTTTCAGGACGAATAGGACCCCTCTGTAGAGACAGGCAGAGCAAGGAAGGGTGAGCAGTTTAAGAGCCATGACAGAATCATGGGCCAGAGTGAGTTTGTTCATAAGTATTCTGATGTCTATTAGTATTTTGCACATATTGTCTGATAGAGGAACTGGTTGTCTTGACTCTTGCATTTTGTATGCCTTAGCTTTATGGAATATTATCCGGGATGTTTTAAACCAACAGTACAATTCACCCAAAATTCCGGCCAAAAATAAAGACACTCCCCTGCTGGCCGTAGCCTCAGCACCTCCTTTAGACGATGAATTTTTCCCCAAGGAGGAAATGGAGGAAGTGAAAAGTATATTGAAGACTATGGGAGGATGCAGAAATGATAACTTCAACATCTTAAATAGATATAGTGCAATGTGAAATGCTACATGTTAAAAATCAGGGTGACATGCTGTTGATCTTAAGGTATTATAACCACATGACACAAGGAAAATAGAACTGTACCCTAGACTGTAGCCACACACATGTACATTCAACATCTCCCAGAGAAAAAAGATGCACAGGGAACATTAGCAAATGAGGATTAAAGTACCACTTTGCTACAAGTATTCTGGTAAGCTGGGTCTGAGTACTGTTTTGGGCTTCAGAACTGTAGGTTTCCTTTACCTCTCAGATATAAATAGATTCTTACCTCAGCAAGAGTACATCAGACAGGAATGCCTGGTTCTGAGAGAGAACGGATCTTGGTTTCAGCAGTGAAAAAAGAGGTGGCAATAAGGAGAGGATTTCTTTTGGAAATGCCAGAGCTGACTTGAGAACTGCCTTGGATCATCTCTTCCCAGCAACATTCCCTAAAGTCAAATTGGTACCTTGAAGTCTGCTATGGTGGGAGTATTTACACCATAGAAATTGGCAAACATCACAAAGTAAAGCTGCCCACCCTTCAACCCTGTTGGAAGTTGATTGTTAACTATTTACAGCACACCACTAGGAAAGCACTAGAAAATGTGCCATCGTCCCGACCTGTGAGTTGGCCCTGGTGATGGACACCAGTCTGTTTCATTGTAGGAGAACAGTTAGAGCTGTGTCTGGAGTCAGAATCAAAACATAATGAAGATGATAACATCCACTGGGCACTTCCAGTTACTGTGTTCACTGGAGCAAGTGTTTCACATAGACTTTATGAAATAGGGATGACCACGATCTTTGTTTTACACATGAGGAAACTGAAGATCAGAGCAGTTAAGAAATTTGTCCAATATCACACTGCTGAGGAATAGAAGATTCTTAATTCTAGTCCAGGCAAGGCCACTCCAGAGGCTCAGCTGTAACTTCATGGCAATCTTTTCTTAGGGAAGGTTAGCAAAGAAGGTGGCAAAGTTTCCTCAAGTAGTCACTGAAAGCATGAATATGACCAGGCGTGGTGGCTTAAGTCTATAATCCCAGCACTTTGGGAGGCCAGGGTGAGAGGATTGCCTGAGCCCAGGGGTTCGAGACCAGCCTGGGAAATTTGGTGAGACCTCACCTCTACAATAAATCAAGAAAAATTAGCTGGACGTGGTGGTGCGCACCTGTGGTTCCAGCTACTTGAAGACTGAGGCAGAAGGATCACCTGAGCCCAGCAGTTCAAGGTTGCAATGGCCATGAGTGTGCCACTGTACTCCAGCCTTGGGGACAGAATGAGACTCCAACTCAAAAAAAAAGGCATGACTACCATAGACATTTGTATTTGTAAATGTGCATTCTTGTATATTGTGATATAATTTTTTATTTATTCGTTTTTTTGTCAGTCTTACTCTTCTGGGCCTGGAAAAACTCACCTTGACCTCTTGGACTCAGGTGATCTGTCTGTCTCAGCCCCTGAGTACTTGGAATTACAAGCCCGCACCATTATGTCTTGCTGGTTATTGTTTTCTTAATTTTTTAAATTTTTCTAGAGATTGGGTCTTGCTGTGCTGCCCAGGCTGATCTTGAACTCCTGGTCTCAAGTGGTTCTTCCTCCTTGGCCTCCCAAAATGTTGGGATTACATGTGTGGCCACCATGCCCAGTCTGTAATAAGATTTTTATGTAAGCTTTTCTTTTTTGTTCTTTTTTTTTTTTTTTGAGTTGGAGTCTCACTCTGTCGCCTAGGCTGGAGTACAGTATCATGCTCACGGCTACCGCAGCCTCGACCTGCTGTGCTCAGGAGATCTTCTGCCTCAGCTTTCCAAATAGCTAGAACTACAGGCACGTGCCACCACATCCAGCTAATTTTTTGATTTATTATAGAAATGAAGACTCACCATGCTGCCCAGGCTGGTCTTGAACCCTTGGGCTCAGGCAATCCTCTTGCCACCACCTCCCAAAGTGTTGGGATTACAGACATGAGCCACTGCACCTGCCTTATTTAAGCTATTTCAAAATAAAAATTTAATATATTTCTATGTGAAACATGTAAAAATCAGACTGGTTTTATAAGTGAAATTGTAGGTAATTCCAGTCATGTATGTAAAACTACTTATGTTGTCATTATCTTGTCTTTTCAATAAAAACAAAAGAAAGCAAAGGGTGAATGCAAAAACTGGTGAAATCAGAATAAGACCTGTAGTCTAGCTTGTTGTATTGTGCCAGTAGACATGTATATACTATAGTTATATAGATGTCATCATTGAGAGAACTGAGTAATGCAATGTATTATTATTGTTATTATTTTCAAATGAGAAGGCAGGATTTATTAAGAAGACAGAAAAGCTCCCACAGTGGGAGGGGACCTGAAGGGGTTGCCCAGATTATTAGTTTTAAATGAATTAATAAATAAAGGTTATTATTATTATTTCAAAAATGTTTGGGAATCTGTGTTTTTGGAGCCTTTTTCTCATCCCTAGGCAATGTTAGGTGTTTTTCCTTTGTGCTCCCATCACTGCACTTATCATATTGTAGGCTGTGCTCATAAAGTAACATTCTTTTTATTTTTTATTTTTTTATTTCTGAGTTAGGGTTTCACTCTGTCACCCAGGCTGAACCGCCTGGGCTCAGGCCATCATTCCACCTCAGCAGCATCCTGGGTAGCTGGGACTACAGGTGCATGCCACCATGCCCAGGTAATTATGGGGATTTTTTTGGTAAAATGAGGTTTCACTATGTTATCTAGGCTGGTCTCAAACTCCTGAGCTCAAACAATCCTCCTGCCTCAGCCTCCCAAAGGGCTGAGATTACAGGTGTGAGCCACCATGCTCAGCCAAATACCATATTCTTTAAAAATGTTCTTCTTTTCCAGGAAACTTCAAGAGGTCGTCAATCTTTTTCCACTTTTAAAAGTTAAGATATAGTCGGGCTCGGTGGCTCAGCCTGTAATCCCGTGTTTGGGAGGCTGAGGTGAGTGGATTGCCTGAGCCCATGGGTTCAAGATTTGCCTAGGCAACTTGACGAGACCTCATCTCTACAATAAATCAAAAAATTAGCTTGGCGTGGTAGCACGCACCTGTAGTTCCAGCTACATGGGAGGCTGAGGTGGAAGGATCGCCAGAGCCCAGCAGGTCTAGGCTGCGGTGACTGGGAGTAGCCACTGCACTCCAGTCTGGGTGACAGAGTGAGATTCCAATGTTGAGAGCCGGCCACAGAGGCCCACTGAGCGTTAGGGATCAGGAAGGGCCATTGACCCTGAGACCACTAGGATGCGTTCAGGAACTATTGACCCCATTTCCTCCTCCTTTCTACTCAGCACTAACCAGATTAAGCTCCTGTGAACTCAAAACATAAAAACTCTGAGACTGGGACGAACACAAGCTAACTTTAGAAGCTCATTGCTCCCATTCTTCCACAAACTGCAGTTTTGGCTTTCACACAACTTATAATTCAAACTCGGGTCACATCTAAGAGCCTTAGTATTGGTCACAGGCTTCTGGGTCATGATCTTAGGAGTTATTGAAGTTGAATAAATGTATTAAGGTTTCATCGATTAGGTTATGGGATTATACCTGAAAGAATATCTGGTGGGTGGGGAACGCCCCTCACACACCCGGCTGTGTATAAAAGACCAGTTGTAATTCCCATTAAATGGCTTCTGCACTAGACAGGGGTCCAGTCTCTTTCTTTCTCTTTCTTTCTCTCTCTCTTTCTCTCTTTCTTCTTCCCCCCAATCACTGACGCCATTTCCACCTTTGGGGTACCCTGAACCCGGCTGGAGCTGGTCTCTGGCAAGTGGCACCTGAACAGGGACCTCACGGTAAGCTTTCTCTTTCTTTTTCAGGACCCCCTTTGTAGAGATAGGCAGAGCAAGGAAAGGTGAGCAGTTTAAGAGCCATGACAGAATCATGGGCCAGAGTGAGTTTGTTCATAAGTATTCTGATGTCTATTAGTATTTTGCACATATTGTCCGATAGAGGAACCGATTGGCTTGCTTCTTGCATTTTGTATGCCTTAGCTTTATGGAATATTATCCGGGATGTTTTAAACTCACAGTACGATTCCTCCAAAATTCTGGCCAAACATAAAGGTGCTCCCCTGCTGGCCGTAGCCTCGGCACCTCCTTCAGATGATGAATTTTTCACCAAGGAGGAAATGGAGTTGGAGGAGGAAGGGATTGGGTATCATAAGTGAAAAATCTTGCTAATGTTGCCAAGGCACCTCCTCCCATACCCTTTTATTAGAAATAAGGTGAAAACATCAAAATTCATACCTGGGTATGTGTCTCCGGCTAATGTAGGTATGCAGGGAGCCAGAAAAAAGGCAGAAGAAGAGGGAGATTTTACCCTGTCTTCTTGCTTTTCAGTAATTTATATGGAAGAAGGCACAGTAAATGCGGCACCTCATTGGGAGCCGCTACCATATAAATTGATTAAGGAACTTAAAGAGGCTTGTACTCGGTATGGTCCTACGGCTCCTTATACTATTACTATTATGGAACAATTTGCCACTTGGTGGATGACAGCACGAGATTGGTGACAATTTGCTAAAAGCTGTTTGTCAGGAGGAGCCTATTTACTATGGACAACTGAATTTGAAGATCATGTAAGGATCCAGAAGGCTGCTAACCAAAGAGGGATCCAAATCAGTTTCATATTTCCAGCAATATGCTGTTAGGAAGAGGATTATATTAGTCAGTTGACAGTCAACTAATCTTACCCAAGGAAGTTTTACTCCAGGTAAATTCTTGCACAAGTACGGCTTGGAAGAAATTAACTATTAATTCTACTCAGACTACCTCACTATCTGATCTTAAGCAGAAAACAGATGAAAGTTACAAGGAGTTTCTCTCTAGACTTACAACAGCAGTAAATAGAGTAATTTCTGATGCAGAAGCAGCAGATACCCTTATTAAACAGTTGGCTTTTGAGAATGCTAACAGTACTTGCCAAGCTTTGATTAGACAGATTAGAAGAACAGGACAATTAACTGATTATATCAGACAGTGTGCTGATATTAACCCTACCATTATGCAGGGTATGGCAATAGCCGCCGCCTTGAAGGGAGAAACTTATGCACAATTTGTGCAGGGAATGCAAAATGGTAACAATAAATCAAAAAACAGCTCAGTTTTAACTTGTTATAACTGTGGGCAGCCTGGCCATATTAGTAGGTACTACCCAGCTAAACAACGGTTGCAGAAAGCCCTGATGCAACAGCCTAAAGAGAGCTCTCAACCAAAGTATCTGTGTCCTAGGTGTCAGAAAGGATTTCATTGGACTAGGGATTGCAAATCCAAGTTTCATAAAAATGGCACTCTGTTAACTAAACAACAATCTATAATGCTGATTCTGGGAAACAGGCAGAGGGGCCGGCCCCGGCCCCAAATAACAATAGGGGCAGCTTCCAGCATGAACCTATTTGTTCCCTTTGTCCCATCTCAGAACTCATCAGAGTCGCCCCAGGGAGCACAGGACTGGACCTCCGTTCCTCCACCATAACAATATCAACTCCAGATGTTCCAGTTACCCCAATTCCAACGGGAGTGAAGGGCCCTCTCCCGGATGGAATAGTGGGTATATTAGGAAGAAGTTCCTTGTCTCTACAAGGAGTTTCTGTGATTCCTGGAGTGGTGGACTCTGACTACACAGGGGAAATCCAGGTACTTGTTGCTCCCCCTAACAAAACGGTACAATTTTATGAAGGTCAAAGAATAGCTCAGTTACTACTCTTACCCTATCATAGAATGGGCAAGTCTCTAACTGATAAGCCCAGGGGTGACTCTGAATTTGGCTCAAGCAATTTTGCTTTCTGGGTTCAGGAAATTACTAACTCCAGACCTCTAAAAGATTTATATATTCAGGGAGTTAAAATTAAAGTTCTGCTAGATACAGGGGCTGATGTTTCTTGTATTGCTGGGAAAGACTGGCCGTCTTCCTGGCCAACACAAGTAGCCCCATCAGGACTCATTGGTATTGGTCGAGCGCCCTCTGTAGCCAAAAGTTCTCAAATCTTAAATTGGACAGATAACAAAACTTCAGGAACCTTTTGTCCCTACATCATTCCTTCCATCCCCATTACACTTTGGGGATGCGATATTTTTGCTCAAATGGGCATGCTTCTGTATAGTCCAGATGACAAGGTGTCAGCGCAAATGCTACAAATAGGATACGATCCCTTAAAGGGGCTTGGAAGGAACAGACAGGGCATAAAAGGACCTGTTCAGGTTGTAGAGAAGGAAGATGGTCTGGTATTGGCTTTTCAAATTTGCCCTAGGGGCTATTGTTCCTGAGGCTGATCCCATTACCTGGAAAGATGATAAACCAGTTTGGGTGGAACATGGCCCATGCCCTCAGAGAAACTTAAGGCAGCAAGAGAATTAGTTCAACAGCAGTTGGAGTCTGGCCATATAGAGCCTTCTACCAGTACTTAGAATACACCTATATTTGTTATAAAAAAGAAATCTGGAAAACGGAGACTTTTACAGGATCTAAGAGCCATTAATGCCACCATGGAGGCTATGGGTGCATTGCAGCCTGGGCTGCCATCTCCGGTTGCTATTCCTGCTGATTATAACATCATAGTTATTGATCTACAGGATTGCTTTTTTTCTATACCTTTAAGTTCTCAAGACTGTAAAAGATTTGCATTTAGTTTACCTTCTCATAATTTAAAGCAGCTGTTCCAGAGATACCAATGGAAGGTCCTGCCACAAGGTATGAAAAACAGCCCTACCTTGTGCCAGAGGTTTGTAGATGCAGCCTTGCAAGATATAAGAAACAAATATCCTAATCCTTATTTAATTCATTACATGGGTGATATTTTATTGGCTCATGCAGATCATGCTCACTTGCATAACGCTTTGAATGAAACAGTAACAGCATTGGCTAATTGTGGTTTGAAAATTTCTCCTGAAAAAATTCAAACCAACCCGCCCTTTACTTATCTTGGCCAAGTGTTAAACACTCAAACTGTGAGTGATCAACCTCTACAATTAAGGAAGAATCATTTGGTTACCTTAAATGATTTTCAGAAATTATTAGGAGATATTAATTGGCTGAGACCTTATTTACATGTCACTACTGCAGATTTAAAGCCTCTTTTTGATATACTGCAGGGGGATCCTCCCCCACTTCTAAAAGAGTCTTAATACCCGAGGCAAAAAAGGCCTTAACTCTCGTGGAAAAGGCCATTGAGTCCCAAAGGGTGAAAAGGGTAAGTTATGATATACCATGGGAATTAATTGTGTTGGCTACTTCTCATACCCCAACAGAGTGCTTGTGGCAGGAAGGACCTATGGAATGGTTACATTTACCGGTTTCCTCTAAAAAGGTTTTAGCGTCTTATCCGTACTTAGTAGCTTTGCTAATAATCAAAGGAAGACAGAGAGGCGTGGAATTGTTTGGAAAAGATGTGGATAATATCATCATCCCATATGACAAAACTCAGTTTCAAACCTTGTTGCAAACTAATGATGATTGGCAAGTGGCTTTGATTGATTTTAGAGGACAAATTTTGTTTCATTTGCCTAGAAAACCATTGTTGCATTTTGTGAAATGTAATCCCATAATTATTCCTCATGCATGTTCCTTAGTCCCCCTCGAGGGAGCAGTATTGGTTTTTACTGATGGTTCTTCTAATGGTAAAGCGGTGGCAGTAATTAATGACAAACCTCATGTTTTAAGTACTTCAGAGACTTCAGCACAAAAAACAGAATTAAGAGCTGTCTTATATGACTTTACAGCTCTAAAAGACAAGAGATTTAACCTGTATACTGATTCTCGTTATGTTTCCTCATATTGAGACAGCAACTATTCCTGTCAGTAAAACCACAATTTTGGAATTGCTTATACAACTGCAACAATTGATTCATATTAGAAAAGAGCAATTTTTCATTGGCCATGTCAGATCTCATTCCAGCCTTCCGGGACCTCTATATGAGAGTAACCAATTGGCTGATAATTTAACAAAACCTGCCATTTATGCAACTTTGGAGACAGAGGCAGTCTCTCAAGTTCAACTATCTCATAATATTCATCATCAAAATGCTATTGCTTTACGTTATGAATTTCAGATACCTAGGGAAGCAGCAAGGCAGATTGTCAAGAATTGTCCAGCATGTCCTACTTTTGTTAATGTTCCAGCAGGAGTTAATCCATGAGGATTAAAACCTAATGTATTATGGCAAATGGATACATGTACCTACATTTGGAAAATTGTCTTATGTGCATGTTACTGTGGATACGTTTTCTCATGTTATTTTAGCCTCAGCATGAACTGGAGAAGCTTAGAAGGATGTGGTGCAACATTTATTTTTTTGTTTCTCACAATTAGGTATGCCAAAACAACTTAAGACTGACAATGGTCCTGCATATACATCAAAATCTTTTCAACAGTTTTGTTCTCAATTTAATATTTTTCATTCTACAGGAATTCCTTATAACCCACAGGGTCAAGCTATAGTTGAAAGAGCCTATCAAACTTTAAAAAATAAAATACATAAATTACAAGAGGGGGGGTTTAGGTATAGTTCTCCTCATCATGTTTTAAATCATGCTTTATTTGTTATAAACCATTTAAATTTGAATTCTTCAGACAATTCAGCTATGGCTAGACACTGGAACCCAGAAGGAAATGTTAAACCTATGGTAAAATGGAAGGATCTTCTCACAGGCCAATGGAGAGGGCCTGATATATTACTAACCAGTGGGAGAGAATATGCTTGCATATTTCCACAGGATGCATCGACTCCTGTTTGGATTCCTGATCGATCATTTGAAATGCCCCCGCTAACCCAAAGACTGAGATGGGTGGCATGAATCCTGTTGAATCAAAGGAATAGACCGGAGAAAAATATAAACAAAATAAGGGCTTTCACTTCCTTTGTCCTCTCCTATTCCTCCTACAACTCCAATTCCTACCTTCCCTACTACTCTTGTTTCTTGTAATCTGTTCTGTGAGTCCATTCGCCTTTATCTGAGAAGGAAGGGCAGGTGTCTATGGCTGTGGCACCTAGCTCTGACTTTCAGTCTTTCTCTTTTACCTTCAGAAAAGGGGCAGGTGCCAAAGGTCATGACACCTGACCCCAGCCTCCAGTCTTTCTCTTTTACCATCGGAGAAGGGGCAGGTGCCAAAGGCCACAGCACCTGACCCCAGCCTCCAGTCTTTCTCTTTTACCTTTGGAGAGGGGGTGGGTGCCAAAGGCCATGGCACCTAACCCCAACCTCCAGACTTCTCACTCCCCCATTTCTCATAGGGATGGCTTGGACAAAAGGATGCTAAAAATTCTTCTTTGTTGTCTTCTTATGATAAATTTCTCTCAAGTCCAACTTTCCCAGATGGAAGTAAAGGAATCATGTAAGTGAATCCTGTTAGCTAACTAATAAGCAGACTAGACTGGAAGGACAAGTTCTTTTGGATGTATTTTATCTCTCAGTCAGCATTGGCGCAAACTCCAAAAATTAGAAAAGGGCCCACAAACCCCTCAACTATAACTGTTGGACACAGCCTTTAAAGTCTTTAACAACTGGGAGGAGAAAAGAATGCAGGACCAAAAACATAAGATAAACTTACTGCGTGCAGTCTGAGACATTGAGGTGGGAGAAGAGCTCACCATCTGCTACCTGG
>NW_007253408.1:13792-14923 GCF_000164805.1 Carlito syrichta
GATATGAGAGACTATGCTTATAACTCTAAGGTGGACTATACTATACCTGGTGAAAGACTATATATTAGTGACTGGGGTTTTAATGGCTCTACACTTGCTGCAACTAGAAGGCACTTCAATGAATGGGTACCAGACAAGCCATTCAACCTCATTTGTGGAGAGCCCTTGCAGCCCTTCAACCAGTCAGCCTGTCTAGGCCTGTTGGACAAACTCAGCAGTACCACAATAGGGATGCTTGCAGTTCTCTTATGTGTTTTTAGTATGAAATAAGTACTAAGTTATTAAAATTGAGTATCATAGCAATGTTTATAAGGTATCTTGTACTGGGTGTATTTTTAACTAATTGTTTAATGCCTTTTACAAAGGTTTTGTTATTCTTGAGCAGCTATCTTATTTGATGATTCTTGTATAATTGTCATCTCGTTGGTATGATGCATATGGTTTATGAATATTGTATGAGGCTAATGCTCTTTTAGAAAGACAGAAAAGATTTTTGGCTACTTTTAATTTTAGGAGTTACAGCTTTAATAGCTACTTTTGAGCTGTAGCATTATCTAGGGAAGTTCATACAACTACATTTGCTTATTGGCTGTATAAAAATGTTTCTATTGCCATAGCTATTCAGAAAATCATAAACCAGAAGTTGGAAGGTAAGGTTAGTGCTTTGAAGAAAGGAGTTTTAGGAGTAGGGCAGGAACTTGTGACCTTAAAAAAGAAATTGGTTCTCCAATGTCACTCTGAGTTTAAATCTGTCCATACTTGGGACAAAGTAACTTGGAATTTGGAACCATTCACACCTGAGTATAGACCTTACTAAATTACATCAAGAAATTCAGGCATCATTTGCTAATCAAAAATCATTAATGTCTATACTCATCAATGTGGGAATTTGCGGAGCAGTGATTCTTTTGTTGCTGTGTCTAATCCCAATCGTCTTCAGAGTGCTAAAGAAGAGCAATATGGAGTTTCATGGTTTTGTGTTAAAAAATAAAAAAAGGGGAGATGTTGGGAGCCGGTCACGGAGGCCCACTGAGCATTAGGGATCAGGAAGGGCCATTGACCCCGAGACCACTAGGATGCGTTCAGGAGCTATTGACCCCATTTCCTCCCCCTTTCTACTCAGCACTAATC
>NW_007253408.1:15307-64091 GCF_000164805.1 Carlito syrichta
AAATTGTAGAATATAGTTTTAGAAGACAGCCATTTTGTTGAAAGAATGCGGCTGGGTTATTTGCAGGTAGCCCACTGTAAACTTTGGACTGGGCCAAACTCCAAACATTCTGGGATGGGCCACTTTTGTTTGTAAAGTAAATACTTAAGCTTCTATAGAATTGTTTAACTTGGCATAAATCAATCAGCTTAGGATGAAAAAGGTTTATAGAATATATCAGTCATGGATTAGTTTATCCTTTGTTATGGGATTTTAAGATTATCATATGAAAAGGGTTTAAAGGCAATCATTGATTAAATTTTCATGGATTAAGGTTTCTGGTGGGTGGAGGACGCCCCTCCCACATCTGACTTTGTGTATAAAAGACCCGTTGTAATTCCCAATAACACTCATTCGCTTCTGCACTAGACTGGAGTCCAGTCTCTTTCTTTCTCTCTTCTTCCCCCCAATCACCAATGCCATCTCCACCTTTGGGGTACCCTGAACCTGGCTGAAGCTGGTCTCTGGCAGTGGGAGTGTAAACTAGTGCAACCTCTGTGGAAAGCAGTGTGGCAATTCCTAAAAGCTCTAAACATCAACCTCCCATATGACCCTGCAATCCCCCTACTGGGAATATACCCTGAAGAACTCAAATCACTCTATAAAAAAGATACCTGCACACGAATGTTTATTGCAGCATTGTTCACAATAGCAAGAACCTGGAACCAACCACACTGTCCATCAAAAGAGGACTGGATTAAAAATATGTGGTACATATATATGATGGAATACTACACAGACATAAAAAAGAACAAAATCATGAATTTTGCAGCAACCTGGATGGAGCTAGAGTCTATAATACTAAGTGACCTCTCACAGAAACAAAGATCTGACTACCACATATTCTCACTCATATAATGGACCTTGATCATCCAATGCACTACTATAAGGAAATGACTGACAGTGTTGGGAAACTATGAGGGGAGGATGGGACTAATGGTAGTAAACATCTGTCTGGAGATGGGAAGACACCTGTTATCAACAAGGGGGCCTGAATGAAGCATATTTGTATACCTAACCCTTAACTGTACCCCACAATATCTAAATAAAAAATATTGATTAAAAAAGTTATACATGGGCAGGCACAGTGTCTCAAATCTGTAATCCCAGCACTTTGGGAGGCTGAGCTGAGGGGATTGCCTGAGACCACAGGTTCAAGAACAGCCTGGGCAACTTGGTGAGACCTCATCTCTTCAATAAAAAAAAAAAAATTAGCCGGGCATGGTAGCATGTGCCTGTAGTTCCAGTTACTTGGAAGGCTTGCTACTTGGAGGTAGAAGGATTGCTGGAACCCAGCAGGTCCACGCTGGGGTGGCTGTGAGCATGTGAGTTGTAGTGAGACTGCAACATGGAAAAAAAAATGAAAAGCTATATACCATCTTAAAGCTCCAAAGACGTTCTTCTAATTTTTTTATTTTACTTTATAGTTTTACTTTCCATGTTTCTGTTTTAGTTACTTTGCTGTTTATCTTTATACTTTGCAGTTTATCTTTATCTTTATACTTCCTGATGTTGTGAGGAAGAGATTCTGTATTAGTTTTCATATAATGAGTCACCTTGGGCAAAACCATTCACTAAATTATCCATCTTTTTCTGATTCATGATGACATTTCTATCTGATAACAAGTTCCCAATCTACATTTGAGCCTTAAACAACATGGGTGTTGGGGTACAGATCCCTCACAAAGTTGAAAATCTGTGTGTAACTTTTGACTTCCCCCAAGTTTAACTACTAATATCCTACTGTTGACTTACCAATAGCATAAACAATTGATCAACACATATTTTACATGTATTGTATACTGTATTCTTACAATCAAGTGAGCTAGAGAAAAAAGTTACTAAAAGCAAAAATGTTAAGGAGGAGAAAACATATTTACTATTCATTAAGTGGAAACGGATCATCAAAAAGATCTTTGTCATTGTCAGCATCTTCATATTGCGCAGGATGGGAGGAGAGAGAAGAGAAAGTTGGTCTTGCTGTCTCAAGAGTGACAGAGGTAGAAGAATATCTGCATACAATGGACACGTGTTGCTCAAGGTTAAATGTAGTTGAGTCTGCATTTCTTATACATTATTTTTCTCAGAATTATCTTTAACTATTTATGGATTTGTTTTTCATATAATTTTAAAGTAAGTTTGTCAAGTTCCCCAGAATAAACTAAGGAAATTTTCCATGAAATACTATTAATACAGATTAATCTGCAAACTTGTTTTGTAAGATCTAAATAGCAAATATTTTCGGCTTCACAGGCCATATCGTCTCTGTTGACATAGAACAGAAACTGCTATAGGCACAAATAAACAAAAAGAGTAGTTGTGTTCCAATAAAACTTTGTTTACAAAAATGGAGATAGGTTGGACTTGGCCTCCCAGTCTTAGTTTGTTGATACCTATTATAGATTAATTTGAGTAGAATTAATATCTCTACAATTTTAGTTGCTGTTCCCTTTATTTTTTAAGTTAACATTTAATGTACTTTAATGGATTTTTATTTTTTAATGGATTTTTAAAAAATCATATTCTTAAACAACTTCTAAATTGTTTGTTATTCATTGTAATTCCTAGATACTTTATAGGGGTTTGTTATTGTTTTTGCTATTATAAATGGCATGTTAGTTTTCATAACAGCTTTTATTTGGTTATTGCTGGTTCAGCGAAACACGACTGATGTCATATATTGTATCCAGAAATCCTTCTGAAATATTGTATTAGTTCCTTCCAGTGAGTTTTCTGTGAATTTTTTGGCTATTATATGTTAATCAAGCTATCACCTGTAGGCAATAATTTTTTCTACTCTTTTCTAAATCTTACATGGTTTTTCTTTTTTATTTAGTTTGTAGGAACATATAGATCCATGTTGAATTATAGTGATTATAGCAGATATACTTGCATTTTACAGAAGTTAAAGGTAAAAATCTAAATTTTACAAATAAGCAATATGTATGCATTCGGATTTAGTGAATAGCCACTACTAAGTTAAGGTAGCATCTTTTTATTTCTATTTGTCTGAAAGCTTTCATAACATATGTATAAAATTAGACTGGATTTTTCTGCATTCGTTAATTTTTTTTTTCCTTTACTCAACTAATGTGGTGAACCTTGCTGATAAATTTTTCTGTTATTCAACAATCCTTACATTCCTGGAAAAGAAATCTGCCAAATGTTATACTTAATATGCAATTTATAAGGATAATTTATTTAGACATGTTTTCACCTATTTCTAAGAGATATTAAGCTAACATCTTCTCATAAACTGTGTTTGTTTAATTTTAGTTTCAAGTTGTACTAGTCTCATAAGATGAGGTCATCATTTTCCTTTTTGTCAATTGTCTGGAGCAACATATGCATGGTTTATTTTTTTCCTTGAAGTTTTATAGAACAATACAGAAAAATTCTCTGCACCCAGAAATGATTGAGGATATTTAATGGAGGATTGATTATCATTTAAGTTTTATGATTTTTATAATCATAATTGATATATTATAGTTTTCTGCTTATTCTGACAATTCTGGCATATCACGAATGTTATATATTTACTCCAGGTTTTCTAATTTTATGACACATTTTTCTTCAAAATATTTGTAATTATAAAATCTTTATTATAATTGCAATTATAATCTTTTCACCTTATTCTTGATATCTCTTTTACAATTAGTATTAACATAAATCTTATTAGTCTTTTCAATGAATCAGATTTTAATTTTTTCAACTTTCCTATGGTTTTTTATTGTTATTATTGTTTTAAAATGCATTAATTTCTGTCTTCATTGTTGTTTTATTCTTGTGGCTTTAAATTTGTCCTGTCACTATTTTACTAGTTTTTTTAATGTTTAGTTAACATAGTTTTCTTCTTGTTATCAAAGAATAAAATCAAAAGATGAGGGGGACCAAAAAAACTCCCAGAATTTATTTATAAAATAATTTGTATTTATTCTTGCATGTTTAAACTTTAGTCACCTTCAAAGTACTCCCTGTTTGATGACATACACTTATTGAGACACTTTTCCACTGCTCAAAACAACTTTTGAACTTGTCAATTTTTGTCTTTTAGTACTTATGTTTTTTTGGTTTCACCTCTTTCTCATCAGCAAAACATTTCCCTTTGAGGACTTTTTTATCCAAGGAAACAATAAAAAGTTGCTTAAGGCAAGATTGGATGAATAGGGTAGGTGAGGCATGGGGATCACACCTTTTGGTTAAAAAAAAAACTGCTAAACACTCAGCATGATGTGGGCAAGTTGCTCATGTAAATCACCCATCATGAAATGGGCAAACACATTGAAAGAATGTTAGAGAGGGCGTCCAAGATGGCCATGTGGAGCAACAGGCCAGCACTTCTCTCCCCCAGTGAGGGAGAGAGTAGGGACCCAAACATTGATAAACATAGACACCCTGAATGGTTTTGAATGGGTGAAGCACTCCACACCCAGCAAAGGTCTCTGAACACACAGACACCTGAAAGCAATGGCAGATTCTAGAATCCAGGCACCCCATCCACCACCAGGTACCAGGTTCATGCAGGAACCGAAGCCCTGCCTATGAATGAGAGGGGGTAGGTGATGCTGTCCACAGAGTGCTTGCAAGAGGTTCTAAAAAACAACTCAACTGGATTAATAGCAAGAGAGAAAACTTCAGCACAGAGACCTGTCACAGGGTGGAGCACAGAGCAGAAACAAGTGCTCCTTGCTCTCTCACTGCGTGACCCAACTGAACAATAGAAAAAGTTCTAGAACCAAAAGTCATTGACTACTTTTAGAACAAAACCAATAAGGAAAGATAAAGAGGGAAAAGAAGCTTGTCACAAAAGAGGAAGCATTAATGAAAAATATATAGACAATACTCAGAGTCTTAAAGAGACAGCAGCCAAAAAGATAGCTATTCGAGCACCAAAAATGGAAGCTCCCATGAACAATCTGCCCAGATGACAGTCACAGAAATCAGAGTTGGATGGCTAGAATGAATAAAGAGAACCCTGAGAAACTAGAAGTAAAACTCATCAGTCATACAGGAAATAAAATCAAAGTTTGCCAATTTCAAAATGGTCCATTTGGAAATACTAGAAATAAATAACTTCACCCTGGAAATTAAAAGCACAGAAAAAAACATAGGAAGAAGGATCAGTGAGGCAGAGGAAAGACTCTCGGAGCTTGAAGACCAAAATATGAAGCTAACTCAGTCTGTCAAAAACAGAAAAAAAGGCACAAGAAGAATAAGCAAAGCCTTCAAGAGATGTGAAATAATGTCATGAAGCCAAATCTATGCCTGATTGGTATCTCTGAAGCAGAAAGAGAAACTGAGAGCACTGTGGAACAAACATTCCATGAGGTTATCAAGAAAAATTCGCTAGACAGGTGACTTTTCAAGCACAAGAGATTCAGAGAACCCCCACAAGGTATCACATAAGAAGACCATCCCAAAGACACATAGTAATGCACCTGCACAAAGTAAGTATGAAAGAAAAAAATCCTAAAGTCAACAAAAGAGAAAGGGCAGACCATCTTTGGGGAAAGACCCATCAGAATTGCTCAAAACTAATCTGCAGAAACACTACAAACCAGAAGTTACTGGTGTACCATTTTTAGCATTCTGAAAGATAAGCAGTTCCAGCCAAGAATTTCCTACTCTGCCAAGATAAGCTTCATCAGTGATGGAGGATTAAAATCCTTCTTGGACATCCATTCCATGAAAGAATATGCCACTTTCAGAAGAGCCCTTCAGGAAACACTTAAGGTGTTGAACACAGAAAAACAGATAAACAAAACAAAAAAACATACCCCTCATAAGCAAACTGAGCACACACACAAGTGAAATATACACCTGTATAAATGCAAAAGTAAACAGGAAGCAAAGCAATCGCCTAAGAACCTTATAACAGGGATAAACTCTTGGTTTCAACAATTAATTTGAACAGGAATGGACTGAATGTGCCCCTGAAGAGATATAAAGTGGCAAACTGAATAAAGAAGCATGATGCAGCAGTCTACTGCCTCCAGGAAACTCATCTCACTGCAGAGGACACCCATAGGCTCAAAGTTAAAGGCTGAAAAATGATCTTGCAGGTATATAGAAAACAGAAGAGAGTAGGGATAGATTCTGGAAGGAAATTCATGCTCTCTCGACCAACTCATCTTCATCAAAGCCACTAATAACAATCATTGGAGAAAGGAGACCCTATTTAGCAAATAGTGCTGGAAAAACTGACTAACCACATGCAAAGTGGTGATAACTACTACTTATCACCATATGCAAAAATAAACTAAAAATAGATCAAAGACCTAAACTTATTACTTCAAACTATAAGAATCTAGAAGAAAATGCAGGAGACACCCTTATGCACATCAGAGTAGGCAACAAATTCTTGATCAAGTCCCCTAAAGTGAATGCCATAAAAGCTAAGATAGACAAGTGGGACTTTGTCAAACTGAAAACTTTTGCACAGCAAAAGAAACCATCAAGAGAGTAAAAAGACAACCCACAGAATGAGAAAAAAATTACAAATTGTGCATCTTATAAAGGCCTAAAATCCAGAATCTACAAGGAACTCAAGTGAAGTGAAACGGAAAAAACAACCACATTAGAAACTGAAAAAAGGGCATAAAAAGACGCTTCTCAAAAGATGACATACAAGCTACCAATAGACACATGAAAAAATGCTCAGTCTCACTAATCATTAGAGAAATGCAAATCAAAACTACAGTGAGATACCACCTAACTCTGGTAAGGATAGCTATCATTAAAAAGTCAAAGAACAACAGATGCTGGCGTGGGTTCAAAGAAAAGGCAATGTTTCTACACTGTTGGTTGGATTGTACGCTAATTCAACTTTTATGAAAAACAGTGTAGTGATTCCTAAAAGGACTAAAAATTGATCTCCCATACAATCCATCAATTCCTCTCCTGAGAATATACCCAAAGAAACATAAATCACTCTACCAAAAAGATACCTGCTCACACATGTTTATTGCTGCACTATTCACAATAGCAAAACATGCAACCAACCCTGCTGCTCATTCAAAGTGACTAGGTAAAGAAAATGTGGTACATATACTCAATGGAGTATTATGAAGCCATAAAAAAGAACAAAATCATGGACTATGCAGCAACTTGGGTGGAGTTGGAGACCATCATACTAAGTGAACTATCACAGAAACAAAGAACTGAATACCCCATGTTCTCACTCATAAGTGGGCTCTGAACACTAGTCACATTAGCACAAGGGCAGGATCGGCAATCGCTGGACACTGCCAGGGCAAGGGGTGAATAAGGATGGAGGAAGGCACATGACAGCACAAAGATTATCCCCACACCAGGGGAGTGAGGGCCAGTTAGAAGCCAAAACTCACCTGCATGCAACCTACTTATGTAGTTAATCCTCATTTCTACTCTACGTCTCTATAATTTGAAAATAATTTTTTTTTTAATTTCCACAAAAAATTCACTTAAGCCAAATGCAACCTCTCACCATAATGCTAGCTGGTACACTGATGCCAATGAGTTCTTAGAACACTTACCTAGTGGGGAAATACTGTATCATAAGGAGCTCACTCTCCAAAGGATGAGTCTGTTTTTTTGGGGGGGGAGCCTCTCTAAGAATTTCATTTTTTTATATGAGTATTATTTAGCAACATTTTTCAAGATGTATGGGGGTCACGTTTTAAACCACCCTTTTTATTAATGATTTCTGATTCTGTTGCACTGAAGTCATACAAAATTATTTGTGTGTTGCCAGTATTTTGGAATTTATTAAAATTTATTTTGTCTCCTAGTAGATATTTTTTAATATTACATGTTATATACATCTCTCAAAAGCAATATGTTGTTACTTATAAAATTCTGGTTGTAAAACTTACTGCATCTTCTAGGTCAAACCTTCTAGGTTATTTTATTTATTTATTTTTTTTTTTAAATTTATTTATCATAGGGTTTTTCAGTTTCCAAAAAGGATACATTAGAAAACTCTTACTCCACTCATTACTATCACTGCTGGTGCCTGAGTGTGCTGTCTGGGTACTTGAGGTTCAATCTACTCTGCCTGCCATAGCTGGTACTCACACATAGCACAGGGGAACCTGATGACAGTCCACCCACCACCACTAAAGCCTGTGCACTTCACCAGTGGCCTGGTGATCAATCCATCACACCCATCAAGGATCTTAAGGAGAGACTCGCCTGCTTCATGCCATCAGTGCCTATGAACAATATCCAGAGACCTAAGGATAGGCCCACCCTGCCCACAGCCAAATGCTGGCAAGAATGTGGACAAAAAGAACGCTTATACACTGCTAGTGGGAATTATTACAGCCATTATTGAAAAAGTATGGCGGTTTCTCAAAAAAAAAAAGAATTGAACTATCAATTTTTATCAAAAATCCTACTACTATCTATCCAAAGAGAAGTAAATCAGTATATCAAATGGATACTTGCATCCCATGTTTCTTATAGCACTATTCACAATAGCCAAGGTATGGAAGCAACCTAAGTGTCCATCAACAGATGAATGGATAAAAAATGTGATATATATGCACAATAGAATATTATTTAGCCATAAAAAGAATGAAATTATTTCATTTGCAGTAATATGAATGGAACTGGAGGTCGTTATGTTAAGTAAAATAAGCCAGTTACGAAAAAGAAATATCGCAAGCCCCCACTCATAGGCAGAAGCTATAGAAGTTGATTTCATGCAGGTAGGGGGTAGAATGAAAGTTACTAGAAAGGCTGGAAAAGGCAGTGGTGGTGGAAGGGTAATAAAGAGAGACTGGTTAATGGGTATAAATATGCAGTTAGATAGGAAGAAATAAGTTTTATTGTTCAATATCACAGTAGTGTGGCCATAGATAACAACTACTTATTGAATATTTTGAAATGGCTAGAAGAAAAGATTTGAAATGTTTTCAATACAAAGAAATAATAAATATTTGAGATGATGGATAACCTAAGTAACCTCACTGATTATTACACATTGTATTACTCAGTATCTCAAGTCCGATATAACTATGTAAAATTATTATACATATATAAAAAATAATAAAAGTTAAAAAAACTCTTATTAACATTAATGATATTTTTATTTTTCTACCTAACTCTCTAATTTGATGCTCTGTATATTTTAAGTACATATCATTAGGTGAATATGTATTTGTGATTGCTATAACATCTTTATTTATTATTTGCAATATTACCTTACCTCTTTCTTCTCCTATGCAATTTTTTCTTTCATTATATTTTCTTAGATATTAAAATTGCCAGTCCAAGTTTTAAAAATTATTTATGTGGTAGACATATACACTTCCATCCCTTCCTTTTTAAACGTATCCTTTGTGGCCTCTATAGGCAACATAATCTTGGATCTTGCTTGCTGGATATTTGTTTTACCAATCTGAGAGCATCTGTATTTTTATTAGCAATTTTACTCCAATTAGTTTATTGAAAATGCTGAGATACATTTCTACCATACTTATTTCTTATTTATCATTTTTTCTTGTTGTCTCTTTGTTTTTTCTTGCTCACTGTTTTTAAAATTAAGCATTCATTTTACTCCTCTGGTAATTACCTCTGAATTGTAAAAAGACCTACTTTACTTGTTGTTGTATATAAATGTTCAAAAATTACCATTATCTTTATCTTCCCTCCAAACAAGATAATAACATTAACTGTTTCTCAGCTCACACCAATCTCACTCTCATCTCCCATATGTTAATATTGCTTGGAGTGTTCTTCAAATCTATCATATCTAGGGATAGATTTGAAAGACAGAGTCAATAGCCCATGCTAGTTCACTGTTTTATCAGAACAAAAAGTTCTACCACAGACTGCATAGACAGTGGACTGTCTTTTTTTTTCTTCTTTCTTTTTGTTTTTAATTTTGTGTTGGAGTCTTACTCCTTCACCCAAGCTGGAGTGCAGTGGCATGCTCACGGCCACCTGTCAGCGTGGACCTGCTGGGCTCTGGCGATCCTTCCACCTCAGCCTTCCTAGCAGCCAGAAGTACTGGTGCGCGCTACCACGCCCGGCTAATTTTTTGATTTATTGTTGAGATGAGGTCTCCCCCAGTTGCGTGGGCTGTTCTTGAATCCATGGGCTCAGGCAATCCCCTCATTTCGGCCTCCGAAAGTACTGGGAGTACAGGCTTGAGCCACCACACCCAGCCTATATTTTAATAATTTATTTACCCAGTTTTCTTCCTCTAATGGAAGGAAACAAGTCTCACATAAAGCATCTGGCACATGACAAATCCTGATATGATTTGAATGTGTTTCCAAAAATTCAGGAGTTGGATCTTTAATCCTCAATGTGGCAGGTATGAAAGGTGGGTTTTTAAGAATTGAATGAATTAGTGGGTTATCATGGGAATGGAACTGGTGGCTTTCTAAGAACAAGAGACAGCTAAGCAAACATGCTAGCATGCTCAGTCTCCTCACTAGGTGATATCCTGCACCACCTTGGGACTCTGTAGAGTCCCCGCCAGCAAGAAGGCTTTCACGAGTTGCAGCCTCTCAACCTCAGACTTCTTAGCCTCCATAATTATAAGAAATATATTTCTTTTTGTTATAAATTACTCAGTTTTAGGTATTCTGTTATAAGCAACAGAAAGCAGACAAAGAAAGACCCTTAAGACTTGTTTCAAAGCAGTATAAATAGCAAAACTTAATAGATATGACAAATAATAACTTTAAATAATTTGAAATACTATTTTATGAGGATTTATTTAAATGACTGAGATATGTAAAGATTTAAATTAGATCTGAAATGATTACATCTTGCAAGCTCTCTTTTCACTCTTGGTTTCTCCATATCACTTGTGTTTTTATGTGTATCTTCCTCCACAAAAGCACTCAGGTAAATATTTCCTTTTCTCCTAATCCTAACCATTACTCCTTTATCAACTTGTTTTTGCACTTTTACAGCTTTGAGTTTTCACTGACATAGAATAAACTTCATATATTTAAGGTTTACAATTTTACAAAGCATGGCATACAGTCATGGGATATACTCATAAAGTCATCATCACCCCCAAATGATTTATCCTACCCTTTGTAATCTCTGCCTGCTCCTCCCCATCATCAGGCAACCATTGATCTCTTTTCTGTCACTGTGGATTTTCATTTTTTAGAGTTGTATGTAAATGGAGTAACAGTACATAATTTTGCCTGTGTTCTTTCACTTAGCATAATTACTTTTAAATACATTCAGATTGCTGCATGTATCCATAGCTTATTCCTTTTTATTGTTAAATAGGATTCTATAATATGGGTATACTTCAGTATGTTTATCCATTTACTTGTTTTGAACATGTGAGATTTTTCCAGTTTTTGGCTAATATAAGTAAAGCTACTGTGAACATTCATATACGTGTTTTTGTGTTGACATATGCCTTTATCATTACAAGAAGAATGGAATGATTGGATTATATGAATGAAAAATTTTAACTTTATAATAAACAGCCAAATTGTTTTTCATAGCAGTTGTACAATTTTACTTTCCCACCAGCAGTGTAAGAGGGTTTTATATAATCTCCAATTCTTGGTATGCTCAGCCATTTTAATAAGTTTTGGGAGATAACTTGTTGTGGTTTTAATCTGTCCTTCCCAAAAGATATTGAGCATCCCTTTATATGCCTATTTGTCATTTCTATATCTTCTTTGGTTAAATATTTGTTCAAATCTTGTGCCCATTTTCTTGTTGAAGTGTATGTTTTCTGATTATTTTTCAGAGGTATATATGAATTCTGGATTTCAGCTTTTTAATATATATATAGATTTTAAGTATTTTTCTTTGTGTCTTATCTTTGACTCTTTTAACAATATTGTTGAAGAGAAATTTTTATGAGATATAATTTATTTTGTTTTCACTTTATGGATTATACTGTTAGTGTCATGTCAGAACCCGTGGTTTATTTTTGGAAGATTTTTAATTTTAGGATTTATATTTAGGTCTGTTGTCCTTTCATAGTTAACTTTTACATATGATACCAAGATGCAAGCCTTCTTCTTCTTCTTTTTCTTCTTCTTCTTCTTTTTCTTCTTCTTCTTCTTCTTCTTCTTCTTCTTCTTCTTCTTCTTCTTTTTTGCAAATGAATATCCAGTTGTTTCAGACAATTTGCTGAAAATACTATTCTTTCTCTACTGAGTTGCCTTTGCAGCTTGATCAAAACTCAAATGCTTATATATGTGTGGATCTATTTCTGGGCTGCTTAGTGTCTTTGACTTGTTTATCTGCTGTTAGGCCAATACCATACTCTCTTGCTTATTATAGTTTTATAATTAGCCTTGAAACCAGGTAGTGTTAACTCTAGCTTTAGTCTTCTTTTTCAATGTTCTTTTGGCTATTTTAGGCTTTTGCATTTCCACATATATTCTAGAATAAACAATAACTTCTAAAAAATATTTCCACATATATTCTAGAATAAACAATAACTTCTAAAAAATTATTGGGTTTTGCTTGAAATTGCATTGTCTCTATATAAATCAATTTGGATAGAATTGATACCTTATTAGAGTAACATAAATGTGATCTATCCCTTTATTTATTTAGATCTTCCTTAATGTCTGTCAGAACATTTTTAAATTTTTCTGTGTACAAGTTTTATGCATATCTTGCTAGATTTATCTCTAAGTGTTTTATATTTTGATGGTATTGGAAATAAAAATTTTTTAAATTAAAATATCTGATTGATGCTGATTGTTTATAGAAATACAATTGATTTTGTATAATAAGTTTGTATCCCTAAGACTGTTAAACTTGTTCATTTATTCTAGTAGTTCTTTTGTACATTTCATCAGATTTTCTATATAGATGATAATGTTGTGCACAAATAAATGTTTTACTTTTTTGTTTCTGATATGAATGTCTTTTATTTATTTGTCTCTCCTTTCTTCAGTGGCTGAACCCAACAGTACAATGTTGAATAGACATGGTGAGGGTGCATGTCCTTATTTTCTTTCTAATCTTAGAGAAAATATATTAAGTCTTGCACAGTTAAGTAGACTGTAGGCTTTAGGTTTTTACTAGACATCATTTATCAAGTTAAATACGTTTCTTCTATTCCTAGTTTACTGACAGTGTTATCATAAAGGAATGTTGGATTTTTTTAAAAGCTTTACGGTGTTTATTGAGATTATTATATAGTTTTTAAGTTTATTAATATCGTGAATTACATTTATTGACTTTTTTTAATGTTTTACCAAACTCTACATTCCAGGAATAAACTCTAAGCAGTCAAGATGCATTTTTTTATATTGCTGAATTTAATCTTCTAAACTTTTAAAATAATTTTACATCTGTATTAATGAGATATACTGATCTGTATTTTCTTTTTCTTGCAATCTTTTTCAGGTTTTGGTATCAGGATACTGTTGGCCTCTATAATAATCTAGGAAGTATTCTCTCCTGTTCAATTTTCTGGAAGAATTTGTGTAGAAGTGCTATTTTTTTATGATATGGTAGGATTCACAGGTGAAGCTGTTGGCCTAGAGTTCACATAAGTGTGTGTGTGTGTGTGTGTGTGTGTGTACGCACGCATGTGTGTGTGCATGTGTGCCTGTGTGTATGTATGTGTGCACAAATTTTTAACTAGAAATTCAAATTATTTAAGAGAGAAAGAGCTATTCAGATTGACTACTTCTTAAATGAGTTATAAAAGTTTGTCTTTCAAGAAATTTTTTCCATTTTATCTAAATTGCCATATCTATTAGTATAAAATTGTTCACATTTTCTTATTGTCCTTATATCTGTAGCATTTGTCTTTATGTCACTTCTCTCATTTCTGATCATTTCTTGGTCAGTCTGCCTAGTGACTTATCAAATTTTATCAACCCTTTCATGATTAAGCTTTTGGTTTTACTAATTTTCTTTTCAATTTTTCTGCTTCTAATTATCCTGTTTCTTCTTTGGTCTTAATTTTCCTTTCCTTCTATTAAATTTGGGTTTCATATAACTTCCTTTTCTGGTTTCATATTATTCACTAACTTTCAACTCTAAAACCTCTAAGATGAATGTTGATTGACAATTTCTCAAATCTATAATGTTAATCTCAAAATATTGGGGTTGATTTTTTGGGAACCTAAGCATTTAGCAATTTCCTTTTCTCTGCCTCACTTGCTGCAGAGCACTTTTATAGGTACCTGTATTATAGTTCAGTCTGTGATTACATGAGTTTTATTTTGTTCTATTTTCTTTTTATTTTATTTCCCAATTGCTCTGAAAACCATGAAGGGAAAGACATTTTTTCTAATTATCACTCCCAAAGCCTTATTACAAAACATTGTTAGGAAGATATTTGATAAATAAATGTTTGCAAAGTTGATTTGGCCTAAGGTAACATAAGTCATTTTTTTTCTGAGGTGCCACAAGCTGGTGTTCTGGTACTATATACAAAGCATTTCAATGAATCAAGCTTAGGTTAAAGTAACCAAGCCATAGAACAGCCTATGAAAATCTAAGACCAAAGTGGGAGGTATCACACTTCCAAACTTTAAACATTATTGTAAGACTACAATAATCAAAACAACCAGGTATTGATACAAGAGCAGACATACGGACCAACAGAACCAGATAAAGATTCCAGAAGCAAAACCTCAATTCCTCAACCAACTCATCTTTGACAAAGCCTCCACCAACAACCACTGAAGAGAGGAGAACCTATTCAGTAAATGGTGCTGGGAAAACTGGCTGACCAAATTCAGAAGCTTAAAATAGGACCATACACAATCACCATACACAAAAATAAATTCCAAATGAATCAAAACCTAAATGTAAAACCTCAGATTACAAGAATATTAGAAAGTGCAGGAGACGCACTTTTTAGAAATCAGAGTAAGTACCCAATTGCTGGTCAAAACCCCAGGTATCCATACCATAAGAGAGAAGATAGACAAGTGGGACCTCATTAAACTGAAAAGCTTCTACAAAGTCAAAGAAGTCATCAAGAGAACAGAGAGACAGCCCATACAATGGGAAAAAATATTTGCCAAAGGCCTAAAAATATCTGACAAAGGACTATCATCCAGAATCTACAAGGAACTCAAATGCACTAAAAGAAAAAAAAAAACAATTCCATTAAAAAGTGGACAAAAGACACGAATAGACACTTCTCAAAAGAAGTTATATGGGCAGCCAACAGACACATGAAAAAGTGCTCAGCCTCACTCATCATCAGAAATGCAAATCAAAACCACATTGAGATATCACCTAACCTCAGTAAAAATGACCATCATTTTTTTTGCTTTTGTATTTTAAAGACGTAGGGTACAATTCAGGATTAGGGATACAAGTGGTCATCATACAAGTAAAGCTTGGTCCTCATTTTGCTTGGTTTGAGATCAGGCATGCTGATTGATATTGTGCCCCCCACCCCCAAATCCAGCAGTATCCCACTATTGTCAATCCCTTTCTTATAGTATTATGTAATGGTTCAGGATCCTCTTATGAGTGAGAACATGTGGCACTCAGATCTTTGTAAGAATGGACATCATTAAGAAAACAAACAACAACAGATGTGAGGATGTGGAGAAAAGGGAACACTTCTACACTGCTGGTGGGAATGCAAACTATTTCAATCTCTATGAAAAACAATGTAGTGATTTCTAAAAGAACTCGGAATTGACCTTCCACATGACCCAGTGATTCCCCTACTGGGAATATACCTGGAGGAACTCAAATCATTCTACACAAAAGATACCTGCACATGCATGTTTATTGCAGCGTTATTCACAATAACAAGAACATGGAACCAACTGTGCTACCCATTGAAACTGGACTAGATTAAAAAACAAGATACATATACATGATGGAGTATTATGCAATCATAAAGAAGGACAAGCCTATGGTCTTTGCAGCAACTTGGATGTACTTATAGACTATCATACTCAGTGATCTATCACAGAAACAAAGAACAGAGTATTGCATGTTCTCACTCATAAGCAGACCCTGAACACTTAATATAATACTATAAGAAAGGGATTGGCAGTAGTGGGTACTGCTGGAGTTGGGGGGTGTGCACAACATCAATAAGGGTAACTGACCTTGAACCAGGCCAAGTAGGGACCAAAGGGAGGCCCAAACTTTACCTTTATGATATCCATTTGTATACTGTTGGGAGCCAACATCTATAGCTACATGGCTGAGGCCTGTAAAGGCCCATCTGGAAGATCACCTCTGACATAGGATATCACTTATACCTATAATATTGGTGTGTGATTAGTGACCAGTGTGCATACATGGCAGCAAAACTTATAAGTAAATATCAATATGTCTGATGGAGAGTGCACAGCAGAATTATTTTTCTCTGTCTTTCTAAGTTTTACTTCTTTCTAGATATTTTTTAACTTCTATTTCCTGATAGACTGGGTAGTCAGCTCTTGTTCCCGAAAGCAGTTTCCCCTAGGGCTAAGATTAGAAACTAAATTACCATGATAGTTTTGTCGCCCTGCCCCTAGCCAGGCAGAACGTTTTCTTTTGTTTTGTTAATTACCGAAACTCTGTCTGCTTCAGCCCACAGCCACCATCATGGCGGCCATGCATTTCCTTGTTCAAGAGTGTGACAGCTACTATTTGATTTTTAGAGTAGACTTGTTAGGATAAAATATATACATATACACTCATAGTTGCGTAAATTTATGCTTGCTGTTTTGTTTCCTTTTGCTACATTATTCAAATATAATAGTTACTATAAGATTTATAAAGGAATTAATAATGCGGTATTAGCTTAATAGGATATAGCATAGTATTAAAGGTCAATCATTAGATTATATAAAAATTAAAGTTTAGACATATGAAACTCATGAATTATAGTCAAGTTTGGTAGTTTAAGAATAAGTTTTAACTGAGTTATAAGGCATTATGTTAAATCGTAATAGGATAATAGTATAACTAACAGCTAAGTCATTTAAGTAAACTTATAGATTATTGTATAGTGTTAAGTTGATAATATTAATTGTTAAAAATATTAGGAGTCAGTGAACTTGGATTGAACCTAGAGTTAACTTAGAAAAGTTTTTTGTATTAATCAGGGTATAGAACAAAGAGTATAATATGAATGATTCATTGAACATTATGGAAAACACTTTGAACGATTTGTATTGAAATTGTGCACCTGTGACCTTAATGTAAGCACGACAGGCATCATGGAATTCGAATTGTTTGCTTGGAAATTGCAGATCTTGTGGTGGTCTTGTGATGCATAGTTTGTAAAGCACGGAATTGTACGCCCCCAGTAAGTGATTATCACACTGCTGGAGGGTATAGAAAATGGTATATAAGTTGGAAGGAGTCTGAATAAAATTTGGCTTCAGTCCTGATCAGACTGTTCCCAGAAGAACTGCCTTCGAGTGGTCTCTTCTCTCCGTCCAGATTCTCCGGTGCGGTCCTAACCCACCCTTGGTCAGTGCTGGTCACTGACAGTATACCTAATCCTGAATTGTACCCCACATCTTTAAAATAAAATATTTTAAAAATTAAGAAAAGAAAATATAAGACTACATTTGAGGTTTTCAAAGGATCAATAGTTCTGGAAAAGAAAGTGAAAAACTGAACACGTCATTTTTTTCTGAATTGCAATGGAGGGAAATATTCATGCTAGTTTGGGTAACAGTTGGACAATTATTTATTTTTAATAATGAATACAGTACTCTCCATTCTCATTGACAGTTATTTCAGCCTCAAAAAATGTAACTTAAAAAAACACATTAGACTTTAAGCACTTTCCCTTCCTAAACAATATGGGGCCTACACATCCAGTTCCTGTCACATGACATGTTGTTCTACTTGAGGTTATTTGTGGTATGAGAGCCAGGGTTGGAGATAACACCCAACAATTTCCTTTAAGTCATCACTGACATCTTACGCCTGAGTCATTCCTACTTTAAAAGCCTAACGAGTGTTTTTAGAGAACATATTTCAGATGACCTTGAATAAGAACATTGATTATATGGAAATGACACTTAAGAAGCAAAAACTGATTTTTCCTCCAGTTCTCAGTGAACTTAGGCAAGTTTCATAACTTCTTTATGTCACTGTTTTCTCATTTCCAAAATTGAACTATGTGGCAAGATATCCCATTATCCAACTGCATCACTGACTATAAACAGGAAAAAATATGTATGTTATATAAACTTGAGAGGGAAAACTCTTATAAAACTAGCTGTCTGGATTAGCTAATGTGAGTAGATAGATTGGGTAATGGATAAACCAATGTTTGTCCTGAAAATAATTAGTTGACTAGTAAATGAGTGCCTAGAAGCTGCTTGGAAATGCATGTGTTGATTTCAACTGGAGGTCTTGATTATTATAATGAGAAAGTAGATTTTTAGGAAAATTGTACTATCAGAAAGCAAAACAAAACTTTCAAGAAAATTCTTGCCTGAGCAAATTACCCGGGAAATAGGCAGTTTGCTACAAGAAAATTATTTTAGGGAAATTCTGAGTCATTTTTAAACTAGGATTTGGTGGCTAGGAGAACAGAAGTTTTAAATGAGCACTAAGTAGCACAAAAGAACCCCTCTTTACATTATTTACTTCTAGTATTCTTGGTATATAGTTTCATTCATTCATGTAACAAATGCATGTGTGTGTACACATACACACACACATATGAGTGTGTGAGTAGGCATGTGTATATATGTGTGTTCATTGATGTGTTGAGCACAGGTGCTAGACCCTTGATACAGTGATGAACAAGAAGAGAATGGACTCTACTCTGATATATTGGTTTCCTGTGAAAATTTTAAGCAAAACAGTGACACTAGATTTTTAGATTCTTTGAAGGCCAGTACTGACTATATCAAACATATCTATGTCTAGCACACACTTCATAAATAATTTTAAGTGCCCAATTAATGTGTGCAAAATATTTTTTTCAAATTAAAAATGCCAGTTTCAGCTTGAAACACTCTCAAAGCTGTGATTTGTGCCAATATAAATTGTTCAACATCAGTATATATATATGTCTATTTTAGCAGATAGATACACATGCATGTACAGATATGTAGTTTGCACATCATTATCATTATTAGCTATAGTCAACAGAATGTACTCTAGCTAGTTTAATCAGAAAGGCATGTATTTATTATAGAGAGTACTGGGTGACATACAATATCTCTGGGGGACAGGGGAGGGGTACCAGGAAGAAATGCTACACAGCCAGGAGCAACTGCAGATGAGAGAATATATCATACCCACTGTGACATTGTTCTAGGGAAAACCTCCTTCCTGCCTTTTTCCCCAGATACTGCACATTGCTCACCTTTTTCTCACAAATTTTATGTGTTTGTAAAACCTGACCTACATATGGAGCCCTGAATGCAATGGAACATGAAAAATGTAGCTATTAACTTTCTAGGTTTGCCCATACCAAAAGGCACATAGGAAGAGGAATTGGAATGAGTAATGTGCAAACCAGTCAATCATGAAATTGCCTCGATTTACACTAAGATGCTTGTCATAACCAGCTGATTGGTTGGACTACATTCCTGGAAAGAAACAAATAAAAGGATAGATGGTTGCAATTCCTAGAATGAGTGAGAGTAAAATGGACATATCCCTTCCCTAAATTCCACTTCTCATACCTGGGTCACAGTGGTAAGCAAGAATTGACTCTATGTATCCTAAGCATCATAGGTTTTGAAACTGTGCTTCACTGACTTTTCTTAGAGAGAAATAATCCCTGCCTAACCCACTTCATAGAGCTATTGAGAAGATAATTCATATGTGTGTCTGTAATTGTCATGAAGGTATGGTATCCATCTTCTGCCCTTCTGTTTATATTTCTGTTTCACCTGTGTGTATACATTGGCCTTATCACAATCTCTTCCCTTTATCTCACCTGCCTCAATCAAGTCAGCCACCAAGATCTGTTTATTCTACTTCAAAAATTGCTCTTATATATAGGCCTTCCCTTCTATCTTCATTGCCAATGAATCAGTTCAGACTCTCATCCTATCGAACCCAAGATGTTACAGGTGTTCTGATTATCTTGCCTCTGATCTCACTAACTTCCCACCTGTCCATCCTAAAAAACTAATCAAATTATGCCACTCTCTTGCTTTGGCATTACTTTTGTTGTTATTGGCATCAACATTTATCCTGGGAAAATACCACTACCAGAGCAAAGAAAGCCCCCATCTGCAAGTCTGGAATGTGTCTCTGCTTTCCAGAGAGGAGCAACTGATTCCAACAAAGACCTGTGACCCCATGGGCAGCCCTAGGAATTCCAGAAGTTGCAAATTCAATATTAAATAATTTTCCAATGATCACTTCTAGAGATTGATCAATATTAAAACTGGAATATGTTCTTTGTCAAGAATGCTATTTTAAATCACCTCTGCACTATTCTGTGTGCTCCTCATCTCATTAGTCATGAATTGCACAATTTTCTCCTGTTTCTCTGCTTCAGTATTTCATTTTAGCTCTGCCAACCTCAACTTGTACTTCCTCCAGTCAGTCTTCACTCTTGTGATTTCAAAAAGAAAAACAAAATATCCTATGTTTTATTTCTTTATTGCACCAAATGATATATCTCAGCCATATTCTTGCTGTCATCCAAACTACTTCATTCTTTCTTTACTTTGAAAGAAACACTATCTATATCTACTCTCTAATTTGCCATTCCCTTTTTCAGGTTCTCATCTCATGTACCTCAGAATAGTTATTTCTCTGACAAGTAGGAAGCAGAACAAACTACTTCTAATAAAGCAAACTATGTGATACTTTTTAAAGTTAATTATAGACTACTACTTTATTCCTTTTACACTTAAGGTAGCTTCTAAACAACAAGAGCCCAATATGTTAAGTAAGTTTTTTGGAAACAGAAATCAGCATTCTAACATTGCACTTCTAATTCTTAATTATTATAAATAAATGCTTCATTCACAGAATCACAGATCATCAGAAACTTTCTATTAGACTGTGAAGTATGAAAGGTGCTTGATCAAAAAGAAAAAACTCTTAAGAAGAAATTGGAGAGGAATATTTAACATTTCACATTTTTAGTATAGAGATTTTGTATTAATTTATGTGGTTTAGGAAATGTTATATAAAAAATATACATGTATTTATATATAAATGTATCTATGTGTATATAAAATATATATTTATGTGTACAATATATATGATTCTCTAACCCACATAAATTATAAATTAACACAAAATCTCAATATAAAAAATATAGGAGATATGCATATATATATATACATATATATTCACCCACTGCAAATACATTCAATCTCTGTTCATTTCTGTTTTCTTTGGAAGCTTAGATACAGTTCTCAGGGCCTTCACCTAAGGCCTCCTTTCTCCTTTTTCTACAGGCTTCCCCTAAGTATACCCCATTCCTCCTCATAGCTTTATATATCATGGTATTCCATATTTATATCTCCAGCCCAGAATTCTTTTCTGAGCCCCAGACATGATATGCAGTCCACTTGATTACAAAAGAACTTATACTCATCTCAAACCAAAACCTTGACTTTCCCCTTCAGAATTGCCCCTCCCCCTGTCTGTCAAGTCTCAGCAAATATCAATTACCTAGTTGCTTCAAACCCAAAACCTGGAAGTCACATTTGGCTTCACCTCTTTATCAAACTTTGCACACAGTCCTTCACCAAAACTAGTAAGTACAGTCTTTATAATTTTACTCAAATTTTCTCTTTGTTCCCCATCCCCACAGCCAGCACTCTATACCAAACCCCCATCATCCAATGCTACCCTACCTCTACAGGCTTCCACATACAGTTTTTTCACTCTCTAAGCTACAATCTAAGCAGCAGTCATAGTGATCTTAATAAAACATACATTGGTTCAGATTACTGTTTGCTCAAAATCTTATAATAGATTGAGAGGTTGTGTTTTACAAAGATGGTCACAGTAATTCCCATCCCACAGGCTCATGGGACTCCATGTACTATGGTCTGAATGTATTCCCCCAAATTTGTGTGTTGGAAGCTTAATCCACAGTGCAGCAATGTTGGGAGATGGGACCTTTTGTGAGGTGTTTAGGTCTTAAAGGCTCCACCTTCATCAATGAATTAATACTGATATAAAAAGGAATTGTTGTAGTGGGTTTGACCTCTTTTGCCCTTCCTCCTTACACCATGTGAGGATATAGCAGAAAGACTCTCAGAAGATGCTGTCACCTTGATCTTGGACTTCCCAGCCCCCAAGACAGAGAGAGAATACATTTATGTTTCTTATAAATTACCCAGTCAAAGGCATTCTGTTATAGCAGCACACATGGACAAAGACATGTGTGACTACAATTCTTCTCCATCAAGAAATGGAGTATAACGGCCCTCCCCTAGAGTCTAGGCTGGCTGTATGATGCACTGCTAATAGAATGCAGTAGAAGTGACACTGTGTGAATTCCAAGGCAAGGTCAAAAAGACCATTATGCTTCCATCTGTTTTTCTTGGTTGTGTTTTGTCTGTTGTTTGTTTGTTTGTTTTGTTTGTTTTTGACACTTGCTTTGGTGCCAGCTGGCATGTACAAGTTTGGCGATCCAGAGATCACTGTGGTAAAAAGGCCATACACAGGAATTTCAGTCAACAGACTCAGCTCAACAGCTAGCATCAACTGATGGCTATGAGTGACACATTTTGACCATCCACCTAAGTCATGACTTTAAATGACTGTAGCCCTAGTCAACACCTGGCCATAACCATATAAAATGCTCTGAATGAGGACTGTCCAACAAACCCTTTCCTAAATTACTGGCCCACAAAATTTTGAGTGAAAATAAAATAGTTGTTCTTGCATCACTAAATTGTGGGATAAGTTGTTGACAGCATTAGTGACTCAATCAACTCCCCAGTATCTTCAGGATAAACCCCAAATTATTTCAGGAACCTACAGCCCACTGCTTGATCTGACTCCTTTTCCTCCAACCTCTCCTGTGTTTTGTTCACCCAGTTTTAACCATGCTGACTCTTGTTTATTCCTTATGAAGAATCTTGCTGAGATGATTGTCTTCCCTGCCTAGAAGACATCCTTCAGCTGGCTAACACTAACTCAGTCTTTAGGCCTTAAATGCCATTTCTTCAAAACAGCTCAAAAGAAACATAGCACAGAGGAAAAACTTGGGTGGTGGGGACTATTTCAAAGATGGAAGAAAAAAGCAAAAGTATGTTGAAATGGGAAGGTATCAATGGAAAAAGAAAGATTGATGATGCAGGAGAGAAAGAATTATTAATGGAGAGTAGTGAACTCCAGGCTTTTAATGCCTACATCAGATGTGAAAGAGAAGGAAAACAGAACAGGTAGCATGTGATACCTCTTGCATTCACTGCAAACCTACTCAACTCAGCTAAGACTGATCTGAAGGGGCTGCATCAGCAGGCTCCAAAACTCTGGTTTCCTTTGGAATCAGTCAATAGAAAATCCTGGCAAGGAATTGGTGGAAAGGAGGGGAGAAAAGTAGAAATAATTAGTCCCCCAGTTTCCTCCCTATGGGGTCATGTCTGACTGGCTGCTTTCTTTATTTTGCAATGGTCATGTTCCTCTCAAAATGTCCCTCTTCTCACTGACTCCCTTGAAATTCCAAAAGTGACTCTTTTCTCCCCCATTGCAGTCCACACTGTAATTAGCACTGGGTAATCCACTGTTCTCCAGAGTTCCCTAACCTCCCAATGTCTTCGCAAATAGCCTGTTCATTAAACCATCTCAAATTATCCTAATAAATGTGACATTCTTTTTTTTTGCTGGGCCCTTGTCAGATATGAGTGGGAATGCTGATGAGGAAATAAATGGAAAGGGCTAGAAACTAAGAAGCAGGCAACAAACAACATCTGATCCATTCCAATAAATAAATCATGAAAACAACATTACCATTAAACCAAGGAGAAAACTGAAAGAAAGGACAGTGGAACTGTCATTGGTATATAGGGAGGATGCCTATAGAGAAAAAAGTCTTCTTCCACTAAACCATGAAATCAGCCTTTCCTTTTTTCCACTTGCAGCTTTGAACTAACAGAGTTCATGAGAGATTATGGAAAACAAATCAGATGAGTCATTTTATTCCTTTTCAGTTACCCACACATAGCAAACAGAACATCACCTGTACCATACACATCACAGTGACTTCTGCAAACTATAATACTTTAAGTACTCTTTTTTTCTTTATCTCTAAGTTGTTGAGAGTAAAAATAATATTTTAAATACTTGTCTGAATCAAGTCAAATGCACTCTGCCTGAGTTCCACTGGGACTCTGACAAATTTTGAAATAACCCTGTCTCCTGAGGGAGGAATAGCAAAAGTGTAAATGAGAAACTCTGGTCCAAGTTGACTTGTCATCATCTTTAACATCCTCACTAGGCTATATTAAGGCTTTTAAAATTATTACTATTATTATGCTTTCATTACCATTTAGGAAGCATTCATTCTGTGTCAGGTAGTGTCCTAAGAAGTTATATAAATCAAATCATGGAATCCTCATGTCAGTCCTATGATAAAAGCACATCATTGCATCTATTTTCAGATGAGGAAACAAAAGTACAGAGAGGTAACACAAGTTGCCAAACTCACATTAGCTTTATAACGAAGAAACCTAGTAGCTGGATTATCAGGGAACAATTTATAACTGGAATGTTTGAGAAATTAGCTTTTTTCCGTTCTTTTCTTTCTAACTGATAAAGAATGGTCTCCAACTTGCAGAAATTTGAGTCTCTTTTGACCTTAAGACTCTCTAGGAAGTAGGACAGAACCTTGTTTGTTTTCCCTTGCTATAAGCCCCAAGCAAAGAAAGATTACCATATCACATTCATTGTCATGAAGCTCTTTCCTGTAACCTGCTAGCTTAACAGCATAAGATGGGATTCTAAGAAAGCATAATTATACAGGGAATCAGAAAACGTGTATTTAGTCACTACATACCCATTAAAAGCTATTATTTTTAAGAACCCAGAAGATAATTTGGCAAGAATGTGTAGAAAATGGAACCTTGTGAATTGCTGGTAGGAATGTAAAATGGGTCCAACCACCTGAAAAAGTTTGCAAGTCTCTCAAAACATTAAGCATAGAATTATCATGTGATCCAGCAATTCTGTTTCTGGTTATATAGCCCAAAAAATTGAAAGCAGAGACTCAAATCATTAATTGCACACCAATGGTCACAGCAGCATTACTCACTATTGCCAAGGGGTAAGACAACTCAGGAGTTTATCAATGGATAAAAAAAAAAGTGATATTATTAATCCTTAAAAAGGAAGAAAATTAAGACATGCTACAACATGGATGAACTTTGAATGCAGAATAAGCCAGACACAAAAGGAAAAATATTATTCCACTTATATGAGGCATATGGAATAGGCAGCAAATTTAGAGAAACAGAAAGTAGAATGGTGGCTACCAGGGGCAGTGGGAGATGAAAGTAGGAAGTTATTGTATGAAGTGTACAGAGCTTTAGGTTGGGAGGATGAATTTTGGAAATGGATACTGGTAATGGTTGCATAACCTTGTGAATGTACTTAATGATAACTGAATTGTACACATAAAATGGTTAAAATGGAAAATTTGATATAAAATTAATATTACGTACATTTCACTACAGTAAAAAAAAAAATGTAGATTTAATCCTATCCCCAATTTTTTCTTACTCAGTGACCTTTAGCAAACTACAAAATTTCTCTGAAACTCAGTTTTGTGATCTGTAAATTCATGAGGTTTTTTGATTTGTTAGAAATCACAAAAATAGGCATTGTAGAACAGGTAAGGCTAACAAAGTCTGTGCTTTTAAAAATACTTAACTGATTAACTTTAAAGGGATTTTATATAAAAACCCAAATTTGCAGCTTTTATTTTGAAAAAATCAATATAGGAGTTGCCACATGAATGTAGAGGGCTAGAAGGAGTTCTGCACCTACTCTTATATCAAAAAAAGGGTGGAAAGGGAATCACATAAACTCCAAGTTCATAAATTTTCTTGAAACCTTCAGAGAGTTGAAGTGACAAGGAATCAAATTATTCCAAAATATAAAAAGAGACAGGTATCTGCAGGAAAAGATAAGACACAGACACTTGCTTACATGGGATACACTCAAGTGAATGCTAGTAGGAAAAATTCAGCTAGAATAGTTCGTGACTCAGTGGAACACGAATGTGGACCAGCAAGAGAGGCTAAAGACTTAAGTTTTTAGGTATTGTCTTTAATATATAGATAATATATATATATAATACTATATATTATTTTATTTTTATTTATTTATTTATTTATTTAGTTGGAGTCTCACTCTGTCATCCAGACTGGAGTGCAGTGGCTGCTCCCGGCCACTGCAGCCTCGACCTGCTGGGTCTGGTGATCCTTCAGCCTCAGCCCCAAGTAGCTGGAACTCCAGGCGCGCGCTACCACGCCCAGCTAATTTTTTATTTATTGTAGAGATGAGGTCTCACCAAGCTGCCCAGGCAGGTCTCAAACCCTTGGGTTCAGGCAATCCACTCACCTCAGCCTCCCAAAGTGTATATTATATTATTTATATGCTATATTATATATTATATAAAATCACACATACACGTGCATGCATATATGCACATATATAAAATGTATATTAGTGAGTACACCTGTACTCATATATGATGTATGTATATAACCAGCAGAAATGGATTGCTCACAGTTCTGTAGGCTGTAAAATCTAAGGTCAAAGCATCGGCAGTTGCAACATCTGGTTTATGGATGGCACCTTCTTGCTGCATCCTCACATGGTGAAAAGGGGTAAACAATCTCCCTAAAGTCTCTTTTGTAAAGCACTAACACCATCATGAAGACTCTGCCCTCATGACCTGATCACTTCTTATAATTCCCACCTCTATAGTACTATTGCATTGGAGATTAGATTTCAACACATCAGTTTCAGCTGGACACAAACATTTAGATCATAGTACCCATTAAAACAAACTCCTCAAATTTTTCTAGCTTTTTACTTTTGATTTTAAATGATGTTTGGAATATATGGGTGTCAGGTGGAGGCTGAAGGCAATTTGTTATACAAATATGTTTTTATTGTAATGACATTGTTGGGAAGATACTGCACGTCAATTGATGAAAGAAAAATATAACATTTTTAAAACATCTTAATTGAGATAACTTACATATGCTAAAATGCATGATTTTGAATGTTTATTTTGGTGAGTTTTAACTAATGCCTACACTTGAGTAACTTCTTCCTTAATCAAGGTATGGAATGCTTATATCACCTCAAATTGTTCTTTCATGTCGCTTTCTAGGAATTCCTCCTGAACCCTGTGTCCCTGCTCCAGAAGTATCCACCATTATTAAATGGTTGTTTACTGAATCTTCTGAGTTGCAGACACAGAAGTTTTGGGTAAGAGTAGAAATCAAATCTCTGCCTTAACATAAATTTGCAAAATATTATGATGCATTTTCACAACAGTGGACGCTGAGTTGTTCTGCCACCTTTCTTGACATAGTGAGAATTGCTGTGGTGCCCTTGACAGGATTTTCTACTTCCTTATGTTCTACAGAGACGAAATTGAGAAGACAGTATCAAAAGTGTTCTTTATACCATCATTGCTGCAACCAAGGAAGAATGTATCAGAATGGGAGTGCATTTTTGTAGCATGAAACAAAATGTAAGTCAGGAGTATTTTCTTTTCAATTTAAAAAAAATACTAAGATAGGAGGAGGATATGCCTCACCCAAAGCAATTTATGTCTCATCTTATTCCCATTAGATGGCTGTCAGTACTCTTTGAAATTCTGATTCATCAGGGTTGCCCCTTCTTGCTAGAAGTATTGAGGGAAGAGGTTGTGCAAGTAAATATATAGTTGGCACTTTCACTTATGTATCTGTGCTACAAAGTTATTTAATGACAGGAAGGAATGTAATTTAAAGGGAGAAATTGGCAATTAGTTAACTCTCACTTTGATTTACCCAGGGCCAGCAGTAGGTTTGATTGAGCTCCTTGAAATAATTACCATGTATGGGGAAAGGACTCTAAAATCAGCCCCCTGCCAATGACACATAGCTTATAACCTTGCACACCCTATTACCATTTCCAATACGACTGACCTCTCCTCTGGAATCAGCTTGTTCTTGTTCCCTCACACGGTCATTAAAAAGTAGACTGAAACCTCTTCACTTCCTCCAGGGCAGAGCAGGAGAAAGAATCTCAGACACCATCAGAATCAATTGTCCAAAGTTGATTATGTCCCCAGAGAAAGCATCACTTCTAATCAGTTATGAAAGGGGCAACTATTCCTCTTTTGCAGAGAAAACAAAATCATTCTTCTATGGGATTTTAATGGATCCACATAAGATTTCAGAGGGTTATAAAAAGTACTGACTCACTTGGAAAGACGGAAAGGTGAAACCTTTTCAGTAGACCACTTATTTGAAAGGAATGTTACTCCTTAGAAGGATGACATTTTTGACCTGCACTCAAGATAGTGATACTTTGAAAGTAGCAATTGTCTTTCCACCGGAAACTCTGGGTTCTGGGTTCAAATGCAGCTCTCCATTTACTAGCTGTGTGACCTTAAGTAAGTCATTTGTGATTTTTGAGCCTCAAATTTATCACTTATCAGTAAGGTTGATGTTAATACCACTCTTTGGGTATATTGGATGGTTCAAATGAAAATGATTTTAAAATATATTTGGATTATTATTGTTCTTTGGATATAATACTGAACAATACAGACATGGATATTACCTTGTGAAAGTTAAAATTTAGTAAGAGAAATAGACAAAACAAACTGACAGACTGCTGAGAAAGGGCAGAGAGAAATGAACCTGCATCTGGATCAGAGAAGAAAGTAGTATATAGGCTGAAACTTGAAGGATGAGAAAGTGCCAACCATGAATAAAAAAATAAAAATAATAAAACTAGGGGGAAAAAAATCCAGGCAGAATATGCAAAGTCCTTTGGTTGATAAAATAGTTCAATTTGCTAAAGAAAATGGACTTTGGAACACAGTAAATGAATATGAGAGTAGCACAAAGTGGTGATGGAGAAAGATTATGAAATCTCTTCTATTTTTCTCTTAAAAGTTGTGGGACAGAAAATTTGGGTATGACAACTTGAACAGAGCAGGAGAACAATGAAATGATGGTTCACCAATCAACTATAACAAAGACATGTCCAGAGACTAAAATTCTAAAATTTGACTTGACTACCTTCAACAAAGTTCCAAACCTTTGTGTAGACAGATAGACCACTGAGATTACTTTGAGACAGAAGTTAAGCAATAATGCACAGTCCAGTTAAGAGCAACAGAGTTAGGTACCACTCTGAGACTTTGCTATTCTAACCGTCCTCTATGTGATTACTGACGTGAGTGGCTGATACCTACAGTTGTAAATGTTCTTAATTCATTGCTTTTAAGCAGTCCTCTCCTCACCTCCATCAGGGGAAAAATGACTGCCTATTTTGTCCAGGAGACATCTTTGACTAATTTGGATCATTGACCCAGTATTTCTCTTTTTTACTCTCTACAACCCCTTTGAAATGAAAGCCAGATACACTCTGATAACTCCCAAATCTATACTCTCACTCTAACCTATCTCCCGCATAGCAAAACTCTTTGGTAACCATCTTCTGAGTAGCTCTAAAATTAGAGCTAGCCCTTAAAATTAGAGATATCTAAAACAGAACTGATCACTTTTCAACAAGCTAGCTCCTCTCCATTAAAGACACCACCATTCACCAAACCACTCAAGCAAGCAAATTGGGATTCATCTTTCATTTCTGCCTCTTCCATGTTCAATCAATTACCAATCCCTATAGTATCTATTACCTGAATTTCTCTTGAGTCTTTCCTCCTCCCACCCTATTAGGTCAAACCTTGATTGTTCCTTGCCTAGGTCTCCTGACATCCTCTGTGGCCCACCCAAATCTATCATCCACAGAGATATTTACAGGGGTCTTTATTAAAGGTGAATTTTGTCATGTCAGTTTTTTGCTTATTTTTTAAAAATTTTGTTTTTACTATAGAGTTTTGGGGCAGAAGTGAGGATTAACTAACTATATAACTAGGCTGCATGCATGTGAAATTTGGACTTCTAACTGGCATTCACACCCCATGGTAGTGGAACAGGTACTCTTTGCATTGTTATGTGCCTCCCAGCCTTCTCCCCACCTCCTTCTCCTAGCAGTGCCCAGCGACTGCCAATTCACCCTTGTGCTAACGTGACTAGTGTTCAGGGACCAATTATGAGTGAGAACATGCTATATTCAGTTATTTTTTCCTGTGGTAGTTTACATAGTATGATAGTCTCCAAATCCTTCCAACTTGCTGTGAAGTCCATGATTTTTTTTCATATTTATGTCTGTGTAATTATACCACATATTCTTTATCCAGTTCACTTTCAATGGGCAGCAGGATTAGTTCCATGATTTTGCTATTGGAATTAGGGCAGCAATAAATACGTGTGCAGGTGCCTTTTGTTAAGTGATATATGTTTCCATGGTTATATTCCCAGAAGAGAAATTGCTGGATCGCATGGAAGATCAATTTTTAGTTATTTTAGGAACAAACATAGTGTTTTCTATAGAGGTTGAACTATCTTGCATTCCCACCAACAGTCTATGAGCAAGCTCTTTTCTATGTACCAGCACCAGAACCTGTTGTTTTTGACTTACTAATGATAGCCATCCTTATCAGAGTTAGGTGGAATCTCATTGTAGTTTTGATTTGTATTTCACTGATGATTAGTGAGGCTGAGCATTTTTTCAGGTGTCTGTTGGCAGCTTGTATGTCATCTTTTGAGAAGTGTCTGTTGATGTCCTCAGTCCACTTCTTAATAGAGTTGTTTGTCTTTTTTTTTTCACTTCTATTGAGTTCCTTGTAGACCCTGGATGTTAGGTCTTTATCAGATGAATATTTCCAAATGTTGTTTTCCCATTCTGTGGGGTGTCTCTTTACTCGCTTGATGGTTTATTTAGCCATGCAAAAACTTTTCAGTTTGATGAGGTCCCACTAATCTATCTTAGCTCTTATGGCATTCACTTGTGGGGACTTGGTCAAGAATTAGTTTCCTACTCCGATGTGCATAAGGGTCTGTTCTACATATTCTTCTAGGGTTATTACAGATTGAGATTCTAAGTTTAGGTCTTTGATCCATTTTGAGTTGATTTTTGTATATGCTGATAAGTAGAGGTTCAGTTTCATTCTTCTAAATGTGTTTCGCCAGTTTTCCCAGCACTATTTGCTAAGTAGGATCTCCTTTCCCCAATGATTGTTCTTGGTGGCTTTGCTGAAGATTTGTTGATTGAGAGACTGTGTTTTTCCTTCTAGAATCTCTGTCCTGTGTTATTGGTCTATGTGCCTATTCCTGAACCAGTACCATGCCATCTTGGTTACCATAGCCTTGAAATAAAGTTTAAAGTCTGGAAGTGTGATACCACCCACTTTGTTCCTTTTGCTGATTGTTTTGACTATTTATACTCTCTTTTTATATATATATGAATTTCTGTATTGTTGTTTCCATGTCTGTGTAAAATGATGCTGGTAATTTGATGGGTATTGCACTGAATCTCTAGATTGCCTTGGGTAGGATGAATATCTTGGCAATATTGATTCTTTCAATTCATTAGCAAGGGATATTTTTCCATTTGTTTGTGTCATCCTTCATTTCTTTGAGCAGCATTTTGTAATTTTCATTGCAGAAGTATTTCCCTTATCAGGTTAGGTGGATGCCAAGGTATTTCTCTTTTTTGTGGCTATTGTGAATGAAACTGTGCTTTTAATTTGTTTCTCTGCCTATGTGTTGCTGGTGTCTTTAAATGCAACTGCCTTTTGCATGCTGATTTTGCAACCTGAGACTTTGCTAGTCTATTTCAGTGTGAGTAGGCTTTTGACAGACTTCCTGGGGTTTTCTAGATATAGAATCATACCATCTACAAAGAGGAATAGCTTAACTTCCTCTTTGCCTATTTAAATATCCCTGATTTCCTTCCTTTGCCTGATTGCTCTGGCTAGGACCTCCAGCATTATGTTGAATAGGAGGGGTAAGAGTGGGCATCCGAGCTGGGCTCCGTGGCTCAGCCTGTAATCCCGCGCCTTTGGGAGGCTGAGGTGATTGGATTGCCTGAGCCCGCGGGTTTGAGACCCGCCTGGGCAGCGAGACCTCATCTCTACAATAAATCAAAAAAAATCAGCCAGGCGTGGTAGCACATGCCAGCAATTCCGGCTACTTGGAAGGCTGAGGCGGAAGGATCGCCGGAGCCCAGCAGGTCGAGGCTGCGGTGGCCAGGAGCAGCCACTACACTCCAGTCTGGGCAACAGAGTGAGACTCCAACTCAAAAAAAAAAAAAAAAAAGAGTGGGCATTCTTCTCTTGATCCCATTTTTACAAGGTATGCTTTCAGCTTCTGCCCATTGAGCAAAATGTTGGCTGTGGGTTTATCATAGATGGCTCTTACTGTTTTGAGGAATGTTCCCTCTATGCTTAGGTGCTTTTTTTTTCAAGAAGTGATTTTGGATTTTGTCAAATGCTTTTTCTGCATCTATTGAGATAAACATGTGGTTCTTGTTTTTACATCTGTTAACGTATTGAATTATGTTTTATGGTCTTACAAATGTTAAGCCAGCCCTGCATCCCAGGAATGAAGCCCAGGTAGTCATCATGAATGATCCTTGAGATCTGTTTTTGGATTTGATTTGTTAGAATATTGTTGAAAATTTTTGCATCTATGTTCTTCAAGAAGAATGACTTGTTATTCTCTTTCTTTGTTGGATCTTTGCCAGGTTTGGATAGCAATGTGGTGTTAGCTTCATAAAATGAGTTGGGGAGAATTCCATCATTCTCAACTGCTTCAAATACTTTCAGTAAGATTGGTATCACCTCCTCCTAGTATGTCTTGCAGAATTCAGTTGAGAAACCATATGGTGCAAGATATTTTTTTTGGCAGAGAGATTTCTTATGACTGAGTCAATTTTCTGAAATGTTATTGGTCTGTTTAGAGTTTCAATTTGTTCTTATTTCAAGCCTGGGAGGTTGTGTGCTGTCAGAAAGTCCTCCATTTCCATTAGATTTTTCAGTTTATTTGCATACATGTTTTCAAAGTAATCTCTGATAATCTTTTGAATTTCTTCAGAGTCAGTTATGACTTTGCCTTTTTATTTCTAATTATGTTTACTCGGACTTTCTCTTTTTTTTTTTTTTTTTTGTCTATCTGGCCAAGGTTCTGTCACTCTTATTATTTCAAGACTATGTTTTTGTCTATTTGATTCTTTCTTTGATATTTTTGTCTTCTATATGATGTCATTTGATTTTATCTTAGTGATCTGGAATTGTCTACTGCAATTAGAATTCAGATGATCTTGTCTTTCCTGCTCCCTTAGTTGTGATGTTAGGCTGTGTACTTGTGATCTATTTTCTTGATGCATGTATGTAATGGTATGAATTTTTCTTTTAACACTGCTTTCACAGCATCCCAGAGATTCTGATAAGATGTGCCTTTGTATTCATTTGTTTCCAGGCACTTTTTATTTCTGTCTTGATTTCTGTGTTGACCCAGAAGTCATTCAGCAGCAAGTTGTTTAGTGTTCATGTTTTTGTGTGTTTTCAGGGGATTCTTGTTGGTCGTAATATTTAATCTATTGTTATTTGAGAAGACGCATGGTATTGTTTTGATTTTTTGAAATGTGTTAATCTTAATTTATAGTCTATAATGTGATCAATCTTACAGATGTTTCATGTCCTGATGTGTAGAACATTTCTCTGTAGTTGTTGGGTGAAATGTTCTGTAGATGTCTATTAAATCCATTTGATCATTGTTGAGTTGAGGTTCTGGATCTGCTCTTTGGCTTTTTGCCTTGATGATCTGCCTAGGGTTGTTAGTGGTGTATTTAGGTCTCTAATTATGATTATGTGAAAGTCAATGTCCTCTCTTAGTTTATTTAGTAATTTTATAAAACCTGGTGCTCCTATGTTAGGTACATATATGTTTAAAATGTATATTTCTTGCTCATGGATTGAGTCTTTTATCATTATTTCATGTCCTTCTGTGTCCGTTTTTAACCTTTGATGGTTTGAAGTCTGCTTTGTCTAATATCAGCATAGCTACCCTTACTCTCTTCTGTTTTCCATTTGCCTGAAAGATCATTTTCCAACCTTTAGCTTTGAGCCTGTGAGTGTCCTCTGCAGTGAGATGAGTTTCTTGGAGGCAGTAGACTGTTGTATCATCCTTCTTTATCCAGTTTGCCACTCTATGCCTCTTCAGTGGCACATTCAGTCAATTCACATTCAAATCAATTATTGAAATGTGAGAATTTATCTCTATCATAGGGCTTTTAGGAGGTTGCTTTGCTTCCTGTTTACTCTTGTATTCTTATGTGTGTGTATTTTTTGTGGATGTTCTGTATACTCTGTTAACTCTGTGTTTGCCTATACTTTTGTGATGGGTACGACTGTTCTCTTTTTTTGTTTTTTCCTGTGTCCAATATCTTCTTAAATATATCCTGAAACATTGGTCTGGAAGCAGTATATTCTCTTAGGTAATGGATGTCTGAAAAAGATTTTAATTATCCATCAGAGATGAAGCTTAGCTTGACAAAGTAGGAAATTCTTGGCTGGAATGTTTTACCTTTAAGAACATTAAAATGAAACACCAGTCCCTTCTGACTTGCAGTTTTTCTACAGATAAGTCTGCAGCAATTCTGATGGGTCTTCTCCATTAGGTGGTCTGACCTTTCTCACTTGATGCCTTTAGGATTTTTTTCTTGCTTGCTTACTTTGTGGAGGTGTATTAGTATGTGTCTTGGGGATTTTCTTCTCCTATGATACTTTTCAGGGGTTCTTTGAATCTCTTGTACTTGAATGGTCACTCCTCTAGCAAGATGTGGGACGTTTTACTGGATGACTTCATGGAATGCTTGTTCCATGGTGTTCTCAGTCTTCTTTTCTGCTCAGGTATAGATCAGTTGTAGATTTGGCTTCTTGACATAGTCCTATATCTCTCAGAGGCTTTGCTTGTTCTTTTTGAGCCTTTATTATTTTTGACAGCTGGGTAGTTTCATATTTTGGAATTCAAGCTCTGAGGTTCTTTCCTCTGCCTGATTGATCCTGCTTCCCATGCTTATTAATGTGTTTTTAACTTCCAAGCTGTTGTTCTTCATTTCCAGAATTTCAAATGGGCCTTTTGAAACGGGCCAACTCTGCTTTTACTTCCTGTATGAAGGAAGTTGGTGAGTTTCACTTCTAGTTTCTCATAGTTCTCTTTATCCATTTTAGCCATCCAATCTTTCAGTTCTGTGACTGTCATCTGGAGCAAATCATTCTGAAGGGTTTCCATTGTTTGTGCCCTGATAGCTGCTTTTTCAGGCACTGTCTCTGAGATTCTGAGGATTTCCTGTGGGTTTTTTTAAATCATTTTTCCTCATTTGTAGAAAGCAACTCTTTCTTCTCTTTCATCTTTGGTTTTGTTGCTCTGAAGTTAGTTGATATTCCTCAGTTCTAGGGCCTTTTCTGTTGTTCAATATAGATCACCCAGTGAAAGAGAGGCACACACACTTCTGCTTTGTGCTTCACTCGGTAAAAGCCACCTATGCTGCAAAGTTCTTCACATGGTTAGTCCAATTGGGTTGTTTTCACACTAGGTGCAAATGCTCTGGATAGAACATGTTGAGGGATGTGTACCCTGTCTGCTAGTTTGCAGGTCAGATACCTTCTCACCATAAATGACTTTGGGTGTCTTTCATGTTGCTTTCTCCCCATTCTAGTGCACCCTAGCACTTGAAAGAGAGAAAGTTCCTTGCCATGGGGAGATAGGGAGATCCTCACAGTGGGCATATAGGGCTTGCTGATGATCCTTCCTGATCTGGAGATGGGATTGGTCACCAGACACTAGTGGTGGGTGCCTGCAGAGTTTAATCTGCTTGCAAGCTTCTGCAGGCAAACTTTCCTGATCTGGGAGCTAGCTGCCAGACTCTGCTAGTGGAAAGCATGTGCTCACAGGCTCTAGCACAGGTTTGTTCCCCATTCTGCTTGGGCTCTGGTCTGCTGTAAATGTGTCCTAACAGGGACTTTTCCCACGTATGCCTAGTGGCTCATGCATGGCTGGGAATGGGAAACCAACCCAGAATGTGTTACGATCACTCACCCCCTCTCATTTACAAGGCAGGGCTTCAGTTCCTATGTGAGCCTGGTGCACCACAGGGATGGGGAGCCCAGAATCCAGCACCTGCCACTGTCACAGTACTCTGCTTACCGGTCCCTATGTGTTCAAAAAGAACACCACTAAGTGCAGAGTGTTTCACCTGCCCAGAACTGTTCAGGGTGCCTGCATCTTATGGTGGTTGTGCCCTACTCTGTCTCAGTCAGCAAGGGAGGTGCCAGTCTGTTGCTTCATAGTGGCCATTTTGGATTCCTCATGCTGCTTAATATTATTCAGTGATGTCCTCTACCTGCTAGCTTTCAAACCAGTGGTTCTATACCATAGCTTAGGACATCAGATCCTCTGTGGTCTGAATCTGGCTTACCTCACTGGCTTTGCTTTCCTTTCTTTCTTACATGTGCTTTAATTTCACCCCAGATAAGCCTTTTGAAATCATACCAGGCACACACCTTGCAGTTGATTTTTCCTCCATTTTTTTTTTTTTGATAGTTCTTTTTTTTTTTGAGTTGGAGTCTCACTGTCACCCAGACTGGAGTGCAGTGACTGCTCCTGACCACTGCAGCCTCGACCTGCTGGCCTCCGGTGATCCTTCCGCCTCAGCCTTCCAAGTAGCTGTAACTACAGGCACACGCTATCATGCCTGGCTAATTTTTTTGATTTATTGTAGAGATGAGGTCTCGCCTGCCCAGGTGGGTCTCGAACCTGCAGGCTCAGGCAATGCACTCACCTCAGCCTCCCAAAGGCGTGGGATTACAGGCTGAGCCACCGAGCCCGGCTTTTTTGGTAGTTATTGACATAACTCCTTTTCATCTTTCAGAACTCAATTCAAACCTTTACCTCCCTCTATATGGTTTAGCTGTGCTTCCTTCATGCCCCAAAACCACCCTGTGCCAACTTGTACCTAACACCATATTGTGGGCTACACTTTCTGGTTTACTTGTTCGTCTCACTAAGTTGACTATAAATACTTCAATAGAGAAAGTCTCTTTTTTTATTTGTTTCACCAATCCCTTGTACTATGCACTGTGCAAACATATAAGTAGAATATCTAGCCAGTAGGATACTAACTTTAAGCCACAATATAAGCGATCCCAAACTATAAAATGTACAGGAGAATATGGTTTTATCTGAGCATATTCCATATACATATGTATTTGATAGAAAAATTTTTGTTCATGGCATTCAATCAAGTGAAACTATAAGTAAAGATATATTTAAAATGTGATTCTTGCTCTCTACTCTTGTAATAGTTTTGCAAAGGGCAAAATATATACCCACCCCTGCTGCAGAGAACAACCATCTTCTCCTGACACCGATTTGAAACCCTAAAAGTTCTGAAAGCAACATTATTCAGAATTCATTTGGCAGCAAAACCTGACCTGACCCAAATTGATTACAAACCTGACCTAAGGGCTATATAAAATCTTTATTTATCACACCATCAAAGCTACAACTCAACTCTTTTTTCAATAATCCTTCTACAGTTTCATTCTAAAATCTGGTTAGAAGCCAAAACGGGAAAAAGAGATACTTTGTGATTTGTCCTCAGATGTCTGGTTTTATGTTTTCACAATGCTCTAAGGCTTTTTAATTTTCTGTTCTTTCATTCTTTACCTACCCCTAGGAGGAGGGATGGAGTATAAAGTAACTCTAAGGCTTTTAAATGTTCTGTTCTTTCATTCTTTACCTACCCCTAGGAAGAGGAATGGCGTATAAAGTAACTCTTTATTTTTTCAGCTTTATTGAGGTATAATTGACATATAAATATAGCTAAGGTATACAACTGAGGTTTTGATATGTGTGTACATCATAACATGATCGGTATAATTAAGTTAACTTATTTGTCACTTCACATGGTTACCATTTTGTTTCTTGTGGAGTGGGGAAGGATAAGAATTCTTAAGATTGACCCTTTAGCAAATTTTGAGTATACGATATCGTTAGCTATAGAAGCATGCTGTACATTAGACCTCCAGACCTTTTTCATCCTATATCACTGAAACTTTGAATTCTTTGATCAACATTTCTCCATGTCCCCTCCCCCAGCCTCTGACAACCACCATCCAAATATTTGCTTCTATGAGACTATTTAGAGTTCTTTTTTAATTTTTATTTTAAAGATGAAGGGTTCAATTCAGGGTCAGGTATACAAATGGTTATTGTACTAGTAAAGTTTGGGCCTCACTTTGGTCCCCACAATACCTGACTTGAGATCAGGTACCCTTATTGATGAAGTGTGCCCCCATGCTCCCTCCCCTGGCAGTTTCCCACTACTGCCTATCCCTTTCTTACAGTATTATGTCAATTGTCCAGAGTCCACTTATGAGTGAGAACATGTGATACACAGTTCTTTGTTTCTGTGATAGATCACTGAGTATTACAGACTCTAAATCCATCCAAATTGCTGTGAAGTTCATAATTTTGTCCCTCTTTATGGCTGCATAATATTCCATTGTGTATACATACCACATTTTTAAAATCCAGTCTACTTATAATGTACATATTAGTGCGATTATACGGTATTTGTCATTCTGTGTCTCGATTATTTCATCTAGCATAATGTCCTCCAGTTTCATCGATGGTGTTGCAAATGGCAGGATTTCCTTCTTTTTCAAGGTTAAATAATATTCCATAGTGTTATATATCATATTTTTAAATCCATTCATCTATTCATGGACATTTAAGTTGTTTCCATATCTTGACTATTGTGCATAATGCTGCAATGAACATGGGAGTGCAGAAATCTCTTCAACATACTGATGTCATTTCATTTGAACATATATCCGGAACTGAGATTTCTAAAATCAAATATGGTAGTTTTATTTTTAATTTTTTGAAAATCCTCTGTTCTGTTTTCCATAATGGTTGTACCAATTTTTATTCCCAACAAGAGTGTGTAAGAATTCCTTTTGTTCACATCCTCACAACACTTATTATCTTTTATCTTTTCCATAATAACCATCTCAACAGATGTGAGGTGTCATCTCATTGTGGTTTTGATTTGTGTAGTCAGAATGATTTGTATCTGACTCCAAGATACTCTAAGAAAAGACCTTTCTTTAATCAACTAAATTATATTTAATTCATTGTTAAAGTAAACAGAAACAGAAATGGAATTGCTTCTAATGTTTTTGTGTGTTTAGATCATGTCAGTCATCTTTTATACCAAAACAGTTTTCTTGACCACTCTACCCTTTTACTTTAAAATAGCATCTTCAAGTTTATCACTTTCTCTTAATTAATATTTTCTTTAAAAATAACAACTTCTAGGTATAAGCTAACGTCCTCTGCAGAAATTCTAATTTTATACCAGGAAAAATTCCAAATAGCTTTAAAATTAAAATACAAAACAAGCAGAACCATAAAACAGTAAAGGAAAAATAGGAAACTTATCATACAACTATAGAACATATAACTTACATAATTTAGAAATAATTTTAAATAATAAATTTAACCACAGAAAAGTCAAAATTTCTGTAAACTGAAAACCATCATAAGCAAAGTCAAAAGACAAAGTATAACTTAAGGAAAAATTATATATTCATTTCATTGACACATAATAAATTACAACCAATTTTTAAAAAAACAATTAATTAACAGAAAAACTTTAAAAATGAATGAATAACTCCCAGAAAAAACTTTACAAATGGTTTTCAAATATAGGAAATATATTTGATCACATTCAAAACAAAAGTACAAATTAAAACTATACTGAGTTATTTTTAATTTATCAGATTGGCAACATCTGAGAACTTGGAGAGAGGCTTTGATGGCAAAACAGTAAAGAAAACATGGATACTTCTATGTTGCTTGTGAGCATGCAAATTGGAACAACCTGTAAAGAAGCAATTTGGCAATACCTATTAAAATTACAAATGTGTTAAGTATCATTTGATATGGCAACTCCACTCTCAGGAATTTATCCTACAAATACATTAGCAGATTGCAAAACTGACATATATACATAGTTACTGATTGCAACATTGCTTGTATGGACAGGATTTGAAATTACCTAAATTTCCATCAATACTGAGTTGGCTGTTTATTGTTATATAACCATTCAGTGGATTAATGCACAACTATTTTTTTTTAAAAAGAATAGAAAAACTGTTTGTGTACTGATATCAAAAGATATTCAATACATTTTAAAATGAAATAAAAAGGATAGACACAAATTGTATCTGATATATATTTGCTAGTGTTTCACATACCATTTTCTAAAATATCTCTTCAATAAAATCTAACATTTGAGCATCAATTTCTTCTTTAACTGAACTTTTTAAAAAAGATTTAAAATAATAAAATAAAAGTGAGAAGAATAATATATTTTCCAAAGAAACTCCTCAAACAAAGTCTCCTTCATGCTGAAGCCTTTTTAATTAGCTCTCCTATATTCCAGATCAAATTGTCTTTTTGTTTATAAGGAATTTTGGCCTGCAACTCTCTCTTTTTGCAGGATCTTTACCTGGTTTGGATATCAATATGATGTTAACTTCGTAAAATGATTTGGGGAGAATTGCATCTTTCTCAATTACCTGAAATACTTTCAAGTAGTATTGGTATCAGCTCCTCCTTGTACATTTTGTAAAATTCTGCTTGAAAGTCATTCAGTCCAGGGCTTTTCTTTGTAGGTAGTTTTTGTATGACAGAGTCAATTTCCTGGGTTGTTTTTGATCTATTTAGTGTCTCAATGTCTTCTTGTTTCAACCTGGAGAGGATGTGTGATGTCAGAAAGTTCTCCATTTCATTTAGGTTATCAAGTTTGTTTCCATATAGGTGTACATAGTAATCTCTGATAATCTTTTGTATTTCTTTGGGGTCAGTTGTGATTTGATCTTTTGTATTTCTGATTGTGTTTATTTGGGCTTTTTCTTTCCTTTTCTTGGTCATTCTGGCTAGGGGGCCATTAATTTTATTAACTCTTTCAAAGAGCCAGCTTTTTGTTTTGTTGATGTTTTCTATGATATTTTTATCTTCTGTGTCCTGTATTTGGGCTCCTATTTTGGTGATTTGGATTCTTCTGCTAAAATTGGGGTTTTGGTGGTCTTCTCTTTCCAGCTCCCTTAGGTGATTTGTTAGGCTCTCAACTTGTGATCTTTCCATTCTCTTGATGTGTGCTTGCAGAGTTATAAATCCCCCTCTGAGAACTGCTTTCATGGCATCCCAGAGGCTTTGTTAAGATGTTTCCTCATTTTCATTTGTTTCCAAGAATCTTTTAATTTCGGTTTTGATTTAAGTGTTGACCCAGTAGTTGTTCAACCTCATGAGTTTAGTGTCCATGTCTTTGTGGGCTTTGGGCAAATTTTATTGCTGTTGATATTTATTTTTATTCCACTGCTATCTAAGAATGTGCATGGCAAGATTTCAACCTTATCGAATTTGTTTATGCTTGATTTATGTCCAAGGATGTGATCGATCTTGGAGTACATTCCTTGTGGTAATTAGTAGAATGTATATTCTGCAGTTGTTGGGTGGAATGATCTGTAGGTATCTATTAAGTCCATTTGGTCAAGTGCCAAGTTTAGGTTCTGAGTCTTCTTGTTGATTATTTTGCCATGACCAAGTAGGCTTCATCCCCAGGACGCAGGGCTGGTTCAACATTCGCTAGACCATAAATGTAATTAAATACATCAACAGATGTAAAAACAAGAACCACATGATTATATCATTAGATGCAGAAAAAGCTTTTGATAAAATCCAGCATCACTTCTTAATAAAAACCCTCAAACACCTAGGTATAGAAGGAACATACCTCAAAATACTAAGTGCCATCTACAACAAAACCATAGCTAACATATTGCTAAATGGACAGAAACTAGAACCATTTCCCCCTGAAAACTGGAATAAGACAAGGCTACCCACTCTCACCCCTCTATTTCAATATTGTGTTGGAAGTCCTAGCTCAGGCAATTAGACAAGAGAAGAAAATCAGGGATATACAAATAGAAAAAGAGGAAGACAATGATAGGTTGTAATGATAGGTTCCATTCACTCTCTATATCTAATGAAGAGCCTTTTTATACCTTCAGTTTTAAGGTAAGCATTTATTTAGTAATATTATTCTGGGCACCAACAAAAGACAGATGCTTTAAATTTGTGCATAGTCATCATTTGAAGGATGATTCCATTCATTTGTCAAATGAATTTAACACATTGGATCAGAAGCATTTTTCACTGTTAGGAGGCTTTCCTGACTTTCTAATGTATCTCTCATATCCATTTGCTAATCTGTCTTCTTTGATCTGTTTTTCAACTATTGATGTTTCCAAGAATTTTTCTTCTCATTCTTTATAATGCCCAAGATGTTCTTACTTGCTTTGGTAGTACACTTTCTATTATTTATGAGACTCATTCCTAGTTGACTTCATCTAAGTAGTCTCGAAAACATGTCCAAAGCTGAACTCTCCATCTCACTCCTAAATGTCTTTTCTTCCTCTCCTAAGTTTTATAATTTCCTTTACTTCTCACCCCCAGTATCCAACCAGTTTTTAAATCCTATTGTCTCTAACCCTTAAATATATCTCTCCACTGTAGTTCATCCCACCACCTCCACCTACTTCAAATCTACTTTACTTCTCATACCAAAAGTTGGAATAGCATACTAACTTTTTTCCTTCCTCTTTCTAACCTCTCCTTGAATCCATATAGAATTTTATCTTTACAACAACAACAAAAAAGATCAATCATAACAATTTTTTTTTTTGCCTCAATCCTTTAATAGCTATCTGTCATCTACCAAGCCCCAGGAACTAGCTCCTTTTCACCTTTTCATCTTATCCTTCACCACTTTCCTAAAAGTTCCATTCATTTCTGGATGTTCTTTGTTTACACTATACCTTCACCCAAAGCATTCCATTGGCCCTGAACAGCCTTCCCTGCCCTTCTCTCATGGTTTATCTCTACCTCAATCTCCCATCATTTAGTGGCCTTCTTATTGTCTTTCAAAATTCAACTTAAATGTGACCTTTCCTATTGAGCATTTACAGCTTTGAAGTGTGCCTACTTATTTAATGTGAGTCTTCCCCACTGAACTACTGGAGTGATAAGGTCAAAAGAAGTGGAGTATTATTAAAAACTCAGAAAACAACAGATGTTGGCGAGGCTGTGGAGAAAAAGGAACACTTGTACACTGTTGGCGGGAGTGTAAACTAGTTCAACCTCTGTGGAAAGCAGTTTGAAGTTTTCTCAAAGAACTAAAAATAAAGCTACCATTCAATCAAGCAATCCCACTTCTGGGAATATACCCAAAAGAACATAAATCATTCTGCCAAAAAGACACCTACACTCATATATTTATTGCAACACTATTCACAACAGCAGAAACATGGAACCAACCCAGATGCCCCTTGAAAATGGACTGGGTAAAGAAAATATGGTACATGTACACTATGGAATACTATGTAATCATAAAAAAGAACCAAATCATTGCAGCAATATGGATGTAGCTGGAGACCATCATTCTAAGTGAATTATCACAGAAACAAAGAGCTGAATACTGCATGTTCTCACTCATAAGTAGGTGCTAAACACTGAACACAGGGATAGAAACATCAGACACTGGGCACTGCAAAACGAGGGAGGGAGGGAGGAAAGTGGGATAAAGGATACAAAACTGCCCATTGGGTACCATGCTCATCACTGTGGGGGTGCGGTGGGCTTGTCAGAAGCCCACAGTTCATTTTCATACAATATACCTATGCAACAAATGCTCCGATGTACCCCATGATCCTAAAATGTAAAAAAGAAGCAGAGGCAGCTTTCTTATCTCTTCATTCACACACTTAGTGCAACATCTGCTACATATGCATTTAATAAATTATGGTTGAATTAAATTTAATTGAATGATAATATCTAATATATATGTTTGTTTTTAAAGTTTCAGTGGCATAGTGAGTTAAAGAAGAAATATTCCAAAGATTAGCACTTGAGTATCTTATAAAGTAAACAAAAGAAGATTTTAAAGAAATATCATGACAAATGTTCAAGAAAGAGTCTGAAAATGATGTGTCTGGAAAGTGAGGATGAGAAGGAAGAATGGCAAGGTTAATAGATGCCTCCCAGGAATTCTAGAAGTAATAAGCTTTCTTATTTTGTCAAAACCCAAGTAAGATATCAGGACTATTGCCTTGTCTTTTCACTTTTTCTGGAGTCATTAAGAATTTATAGATACAAAGTCAGCTCTAGACTACATTAGCACCCTTTAACATATTAATCAGGCTTCCACCCTTGTCACCACTTGCTTGTAACCCCAGGCCAAGTCAAGTGCTCAACTTCTCCGGTACTGGGGAAACAAGTGCCTTTGGAAATTAATTTCCAAGCTATCCTTCTCTCCTATTGCACTTTAAAACTATACTGTGAATGTCTAGCTACTTACCTAGAACCTATCCTGAAAAGGATTGCTCTTGACCCATTGACTGTTGTCACTAGGACATTGAACTAACCTCTTTTTCTGAAACACAGAACCCAGGAAAGGATTACTGGTTGGATTCTTACATCATTCCTATTTTTCATTTCTGGGGCCCTACTGTCTGTCTGAAAAGATTTCCCTAAGTGGCTGCTTCCCTTTTTCCACCATTTCTTCACTGTCTAATCAGTAAACATAGTCCAAGTGTGATTGTCTCTACAACCCTGGCACCTGCTTCAAGTCACACTGATTTCTGTTTATCAACTGTCTCAAAGAATTTACTTTTTCTTTCTTTTTAATCACCTCTCTCTATTTCTCTCTCTCTCTCTCTCTCTCTCTCTCTCTCTCATCCCCCCCCCTTCTTTTTTCTCTTTCTCCTTCCCTCTGGCCCCCCAACACACACACTTGCATACACACAGAATTCATACACAGAAATCTCAATTATTTTTCTTTCCCAACAATTACAAATGTTCACAAAGTGCACATTTACATCTAAGATGGCGCCAGACTCTCAAAACAGATGCACTTTCAGACCCAAACATACTTTTGGGAGAAAAATTGCTGCTATCAAGAGAAATGCCTAAGAGATAAACATGCTGGAAACTAATTGGAAAGAAAAAAGTTCAAGCCAAAATAAGAGAAAATACTTTATTTTCTTCTTGGCACACCCAGAATGCAAACTGGTCTCTGTTCCAAAATGCAACTTTTGTGCAGAAGTGATAGAAGCAGAAGGTTTAGATTCACAGTAGGATGAGATATCTATAGCTTAATAAAAAAGCAGCAGAGCAATTGCAGAGAAATAACAAGGATGCCAAAGAGAGATAGATATACAAAGTTTCAGAAACTGCTTGACTCTGTTCTTGTAAATGAGTCTAGTTATGTGCTTGGACAATATATGCTAGATAGAACTCAATATCTAAGTCACACTTTTTAAGATCTTTTATCTTATCCTAAGAATTGCCAACCTAGTATTTTACCATACCATCCCTAACCAACTTATCATGAGATTATATTTCAAATACACATATTTGTTAATTTTTATTCTATTTTTTCAATTTCCATAACTTAATTTTTAAAATTTATTTCTGAATCTAACTCCTGTTATAAATTTCATCTATATTATCATGACACACACCCAAACACATGTGCACACTCACACATATGAGCAAACACAATTTTGCAACAAAAGAGCTCATTAAAACTAAAGGAAAGTAATTAATGTATTTGCTTTTTCTCAACTTGTAAGTCTCAACCTAACTGTTAATTCTTCAAAAGATTTTGCTACAATAGATCCTCTAGCTATTCTAGATCATAGCAGCCTATTTATCTCTTCTATAATGATATTCAAAAGTATAATTTTAAAACTGTGTTTAATTGTTATTATCTACCTCTTCCCCAAAAATGTAAGCTTTATGAAGGAAGGGATCATTTCTATATTTCTGTGTATTCATCTCCACCATATAGTACCACAAATATTGTGGAGGTTTAATAATTAATTTATTAATTAGTATATAAACAAGTATGTATTTTTTTATTTTCTGTGAAAACACAAGCACATATGACATAAAGGGATTTGGGTAAATCTATTTACACAATGCTTACCACCAAAGATTCTTGATGTTAACAAACTAAGCCAAAGATTCTTGATATTAATAAACTAAGCCAATTATAATGAAATAGAAAGTCAAACTGTAATAAAGCATAGAATTGACAGGCAACAGAAATTAATAAAGACACTTTATCCTTGCTACTCTGAAATGGACAATAGATTAAAAAGTTTTCCATTACTATATAACAACATTACCACAAATTTAGCAACTTAAGGCAATACTATTTCTAGGAGTCAGGAATAACACCGTAAGTTTCCAATCAAAGTGTCATCCAGGCTTGCAGTCTTATCTTAGGACCCAGCGGGGAAGGATCCATTTTTAAGCCCACATGGTTGCTGGCAGCATTCAATTCCTTGTGAGCTGTTGACCTAGGACCTCAGTTTCTGTATCACATACATCATATCCCCCTTGTCATATTATATTCGTTAGAACAAGTCACTTATCCCACCCACACTCAAAAGCCAGGGGACCACAGAGCTGGGGGCACCAAGAAGCAAGGGTCAAGGAAGTACCCTGAAGTCTGCCTGCCACAGATGAAACAGTCATTAGAAGCTTGGTTCATTTAAGAATATTAATAAAATGTTTTATGATAGTAAATTATATGTCCAACCTCACTGGCGTCTCCACACTTTCATGAATAAGATATTAAAATAACTCACACAAGTAATTTAGATGATGATGTTCACATAGAAGGGTTTTTGTTTGTTTGTTTGTTTGTTTGTTTGTTTGAGTTGGAGTCTCATTCTGTCGCCCAGACTGGAGTGCAGTGGCCGCTCCAGGCCACCGCAGCCTCACCTGCTGGGCTCCGGCGATCCTTCCGCCTCAGCCTTCCAAGTAGCCGGAATTACAGGCATGCGCTACCACGCCCGGCTGATTTTTTGATTTATTGTAGAGATAAGGTCTCGTCGCCCAGGCAGGTCTCGAACCCGCGGGCTCAGACAATCCACTCACCTCAGCCTCCCAAAGGCGTGGGATTACAGGCTGAGCCACCGAGCCCGGCTTAGAAGGGTTTTTAAAGGTGCTTTATAGCAAGAGAGTAAATCTAAGAAATGTGAAATTTCCAGAGTTTTATCAAGGACAGATGAAATAAATAAGTCAGATAATCCAAATTGCATAAAAAGCATCTAAAGATTCTATATACAAAAACTAAATAAAAGTAAAAGGTATATGATAAAGATTATACCACAGTCATTTCTTCTGTCCCCATCCTTGCCATGGTTCACTATGGGTGGATTATACTTCCTTGCTCCATTGGCTTTGAGCTTATTTGTATAAGCTACTTTAAAGTAGCTTATACAAATGTGTGCATAAAGATGACAGTATGCCAGCTCTGAGCAAAAGCTGTAAGAGGTATTATGTGTTTCAGTTCCCCTTTTGCATTCTTGCCATTCACCATAAGAATAACTCATCCCAAAGAAGATCTTAGAGTGAGAAGACAGATAAGCCTATCAAAGCCCAGCAGAGCCAGAGACAACCCTCAAACTTATAAGTAATGAATAAATATTTGTTATCATAAGCCACTGAATTTTGGATTTTTTTATTATGCAACATGGCATCAATAAAAAGCTGACAAATACAGTATACAGTTTTCCAAGCAATTGATCAATAAAATTAGTGACTTAACAGATTCCCTACAATTAAAATGTTTTTTTCAAGATGAAAGTGTTTCTCTCCATTTTTGTAACCCAAATTCTGATCCCTGACAACCTGGTTTCCTCTTCCCGGAATGTTCTCTATTGGGGTTTTAGGAGATCATTTTAAAAAGTTCCCTCTGCCTACCTGAGGTTAAGATGCAATGAGAGGTATTCAAAGAAGTCCAACAGATAAGGCATAACAAATCACTTTTATTATCATTAATTTATTATCATTATTAAAGAGTAAGACTCTTTACTTACTCTTTAACAGAAGAGTCAAAGACAGTCTACTGATATGAAGCCCAGAATTAAACTATTTACCCAAGGGAGACATGGACAAACACAGTCTTTGTTTCTGAGGGCAAAAGCCTTTATTACAAATGTTAACATACAGAAAGTAAGCCAAAACTGAGCTCCTTCTTCCAAATCCACCAATCTAATATGTCATGCCTCACATGGTGGGAAAAGAGATCAAGAGTATTACTCTAAGAAAGTCTCTGGAAGAAATCATGAGAAAGGGGAAAGTCTTTCATGGTGTAGAAGGATGAAAGACTTGTATATACCTTGTATTAATCTTTCACACCTCAGTATTTTCTCAACATCCTAATCACAATACTAATAAGAATTACTTTGTATTGTTTTCCACAGAGGTTGCACTAGTTTGCACTCCCACCAACAGTGTATAAGTGTTCCCTTTTCACCACATCCTCTCCAGCAACTGTTATTTTTTGAGTTATTGATAATTGCCATTCTGACAGGAGTTAGGTGGTATCTCAGTGTGGTTTTGATTTGCATCTCCTTGATGATTAGTGAGGTTGAACATTTCTTCATGTGTCTGTTGGCTGCTCAGATGTCTTCTTTTGAGAAGTGTCTGTTCATATCCTTTGCCCACTTTATAACGAGGTTGTTTGTTTTTTGCTTTTTAGCACATTTGAGTTCCTTGTAGATCCAAGATATTAAGCCTTTGTCGGACCTGGAGTTGGCAAATACTTTTTCCCAGTCTATTGGCTGTCTCCCTGCTCTCTTGATGGTTTCTTT
>NW_007253408.1:64111-84372 GCF_000164805.1 Carlito syrichta
GACTCTATGAAAAAGATACCTGCACACGTATGTTTATCGCAGCATTGTTCACAATAGCAAGAACCTGGAATCAACCATGCTGCCCATCAAAAGAGGACTAGATTTTTAAAATGTGGTACATATATACAATGGAATACTATGCAGCCATAAAAAAGAACAAAATCATTAATTTCGCAGCCACCTGGATGGAAATAATACTGAGTGACCTCTCACAGAAACAAAGATCTGAGTATCACATGTTCTCATTCATATAGTGGACCTTGAACATCTATTGTAATACTATAAGAAAAGGATTGACAGTGGTGGGAAACTATGGTGGGGAGGGAGGGGAAGGGAGGTGGGATTAATGGTAGTAAATATCTGTCTGGGGACGGGGAGACACCCCTTATCAACAAGAGTGCCTGAACGAAACATATTTGCATACCCAACCCTTAACTGTCCTCCACAATACCAAAATAAAAAATATTGATTAAAAAAAAAGAATTACCTTGTATTTAAACCCCATTGAAAAAAGATGGGCAAAGGACATGAAAAAATATTTTTCAAAGGAAGATATACAAATGACCAACAAGCATATGAAAAACAATCTCAACATTACTTACCCTTAGAGAAGTACATATTAAAACCATAATAGGTGGGGCTCGGTGGCTCAGGCTGTAATCCCAGCACTTCGAGAGGCCGAGGAGAGTGGACTGCCTGAGCCCTCGAGTTCGAGACCCACCCAGGCAAATTGGCAAGACCTCGTCTCTACAATAAATAAAAAATTAGCCGGGTGTGGTAGTGTGTGCCTGTAGTTCTGGCTGCTTGGAAGGCTGAAGCAGAAGGATTGCTGAAGCCCAGTAGGTCAAGGCTGCGGTGGCCGGGAGCATGCCACTGCACCCCAATCTGGGCGACAGAGTGAAACTCCAACTCCAAAAAATAAAATAAAATAAAATAATAAAATAGCATCTTACACCAATCAGAATGACTGTTATTAAAAAGTCAAAAAATAACAAATGTTGGTGAAGATGAGAAAAAGGAACACTTATACACTGTTTGTAAGAATGTAAATTAGTATAATCCTTATGGAAAGCAATAGATGTCTCAAAGAACTAAAAGTAGAGCTACATTTGCTCCAGCAACTCCACTACTAAGTATCTACACCCCCAAAAAGAAATCATTGTATAAAAAAGATAACTGCACTCATATGTTTATCACAGCACTATTTACAATAGTAAAAATATGGAACCAATCTAAGTGTCTATCAACTGATGATCCGATAAAGAAAACATGGCATGTATATACATATGTATATACAAGGGGTGCCAAAAAATGTATACACTTTTTAAGAGATGTTACCTATGTATTAGTTTTAGTTTGCTGTAATCAAATGTATCTGGACATTGATATGAATCACTTTGAGCACCTCCTATAATTGCAGAAGTCGAACATGACCTGTATTCATCTTTTGTTATTGATATATTTTAAGTATTACAATGTTAATACAGTTTTTTCCTTTCTTAAAATGTGTATACATTTATTGGCACCCTCTGTGTACACACACACACACACACACACACACACACACACACACACACGGGGACCCGAAAAATGCCAAAATTATTTTTTGGCGGGTGGGCCCTTAGTAAAACAGTCTTCCCTGCTAGGTAAGTGTTCTAGGAACCCATCAGCATCAATGTACCAGTTAGCATTGTTGTGAGAGGCTACATTCAGCTTCAGTGAATTTTTTTTTTTTTTTGAGATTCTTTTAACATGTTTGCCCATTTCATGATGGGTGACTTATGAGCGCACAAACCCACACTATGTTTTGACCAAAAATGCCATAGCTTATGTGCCCCGCCCTCCTTATTCACCTGATCTCACCCGAAGGTTGTTATTTCCCCCAAAGAAAAAATTCCTTAAAGGGAAACATTTGGCCGATGTGGAAAATGTGAAGCAAAAAAACAGCAGAAGCACTAAAAGGTATCAAAACCGATGAGTTAAAAAACTGTTTTGAGCAGTGGAAAAACCGCCTTGACAGGTGTATAGCATCAAACGGAGAGTACTTTGAAGGTGACTGAGGTTTAAACAAGTAAGAATACACAAAATTAATTCCCATTCTTTTGGGTCCCGCCCATACATACATCAAACACTACTCAGCCATAAAAAGGAATAAAAGAATGTCTTTTGCAGCAACATGGATAGAACTGGAGGCCATTATCTTAAATGAAATAACTCAGAAACAGAAAGTCAAATACCACGTTTTCACTTTCAAGAAGGAGTTAAATAATGTATATATATGGACATAGTGAATAACAGACATTGGAGACATGGAGAGTAGAAGGGTGGAAAGGAAGTAAAGGATGAGAAGTTACTCAGTGGGCACAATGTATATTATTTGAGTGAAGGCTACACCAAAAACCCAGACTTTACTACTATGTGATATAGCCATGTAATAAAACTGAGCTTGTATCCCCTAAATCTATATTTTTAAAAAAGATATAAAATAGTTTTTTTAAAAAATTCAAAAATAATCCTAGTTAACTTGTATTTAAGCAATTTATGTCTATAATTCTTCTTGCTACAAAATATGACTCCCTAAAGAGCAGAAGATATACAGGCATCCAACAGACACATGAAAAAGTGCTCAGCCTCACTAATCGTCAGAAAAATGCAAATCAAAATCACATTGAGAAACCACCTAACCCCAGTAAGAATGGCCATGATTAATAAAACAAACAACAGCAGATACTGGCAAGGATGCAGAGAAAAAGGAATACTTCTACACTACTGGTGGCAATGCAAACTAGTACAACCTCTTTGAAAGACATTGTGGTGATTTCTGAGAGAACTAGAAATTGACCTTCCTTGTGACCCAGCAATCCACCTACTGGGAATATACCCAGAGGAACTCAAACCATTCTACAAAAAAGATACCAAATGCATGTTTTTTGCAACTCTATTCAAAATAGCAAAAACATGGAACTAACCATGCTGCCCATCAAAGCTGGACTGGATAAAAAATATGGTACATATACACAATGAAATATTATGCAGCCATAAAGAAGGACAAACATATGAACTTCACAGCAACTTGGATGGATTTAGAGTCTATCATGTTCAGTGATCTGTTGCAGAAACAAAGAGCAGAATACCATATGTTCTCACTCATAAGTGGACCTTGAACAATTATCATAATACTATAAGAAAGGGATTGGCAGTAGTAGGAAACTGCCAAGGGAGAAGGGGATGGGATTGGCAGTTGAGGGAAACTGCCAGGGGAGGGAGGGGCATACCTCATCAACAAGGGTACCTGCATAATGAACAATTGTATACCTAACCCTGAATTGGACCCCACATCTTTATCATAAAAAATAAAATAAAGAAAAAAGAAGACATTCAACAAATAAAATAAATAAAAATAAAACAGAACAGAGGATACAGTTTATTGATTTTTAAATTCCCATGGTACATAGTACCTACAGAAAACAGGTATTCAGAAAGTGTGTGTGAATATGTTCTTTGCCTATCAGTGATAAATACTAGAAACAAGTAGTTTAAGTACTAAATGGAAGACAAATTGGTAGGGTTTCATTTTAAGCAAAACATAAGACATTCTCGTGTTCTCTTGTTGATAGAAGGCCAAATGTCCTGTGCCTGGAGACCTAAGAATTTAGGTACATCCTTTCCCATGAGCACTGGATTTGTGCCCAGATGAGTCTAATTTCTGGGAGGATCTGTTGAGATTTGTCTTTGACAGGTTAGCTCTGCAATACTATAAATATTGCTGATAAAAATCATATATCAGAGAAGACATATGTTCATATATCAGAAGATATAACAGTTTTTGTACCTAGCTTAATAAAACAGGTATTAAACTCCTGGAAGATTTGAATGCAACATACTCAAAAATGCATTCTTAAATTACTCCTAGATTTTCTGACCATAGCTTGTCACTTTTACTTAAATATTAGCACAAGAATGCTTTCCAAGGATCAAACTTTAAACAAAACTAGCTATACATCCATAGAAAAATGAAAAATTATGGACAACCCCTTCGGGTCCCCTCCCACTGTAGGAGCTTTTCTGTCCTCTCAATAAATCCCGCTTTCTAAAAAAAAAAAAAAAAAGAAGAAGAAGAAAAAGAAGAAGACAGAAAAAAAGAAAAATTATATGATTTCTCACAATAAAAAGTGCAAGAGAGTCCGTTCCAAAAGAAAATGACTGCAGTAATGAAAATTCCTAAACTCACTGGAGAGTGCTTTTTTCTGAGAATTGGTTTCAACTTCACAGATGTGAGAAGTGCTGAGGTCAGAGTGAATGAACTCTGCGTGATTCAAAGGATATATCCAAGCAAGAATTGTACTAGAATTGGGAAGCATTCAGCAAGTAAGTGACTCCAGGCAGGTAGGGCCCATTCCCCAATCAGGCTAAAAAGTAGCTTTCAGCAATCGACTTGACAATTCTGATTGAGGTGAGATTGCAGTATTCAAGGGGTCAAGTAAACTTATAGTCTAGCTACCATGATCACAGAAAATGCCAAAAAGCAGAAACAAAGAATAGGAAGTTTGTAGAAAATAAGAAAATGCAATAGCTTATGTCCTCCCAAGCATGGTAAAAGGTAAAATGTGGCTGAGAACAAAATATTAGCTGTCAGAACTACTCTCACTAAAGCCATGGCCATGGGAGTGAATGAGAGGGACTTGGCTGAAGGGAGACATTTATGAGGTTGAATCAGCAGGACCTGGTGATTGGTTAGATATGAAATACAGGGTGGGCTGTAAGGAAAAGAGAAGTGAGTCTCTCTTTGGTGAACAGGGTTAATAAGCTCCACAAACTGAAACTTGTAGAATTGGAATGAGAGCAGAAATGTGTTTTCATGCTTTTATTGTTTCTTAGGTTTTCAGAGATATCAGCTAGAGCTGGAATTCGGGTAAAAACTATGGAAGAAAATAATAAATGGGATAATCAAGGCAGGTAAATAAAGGAAAAGAGGACCAAAGATGGAAATCTGAGTTTATTATTATTGAAAACAATAGCAAATAAGATTGTCCTATACAAAGGCAAAGTTTCAGAGGCACACTGCAGAAGCTATTGCTGTGTTTTGTTATGTAATTCCAAAGGAAAATTCTGTTTGCGCTTATTTGCAGTAGAATTAGAATCAGAGAATTTTAGAACTGGGAAGGATCTCGGAGACCACCTCCAGGATCTAAGATACCTCCTGCTCCTTCCAGCCCTGACATAGCCAGTCACTTTTTACACACAAGGAAGCTGAAGTCAAAAGAGAAATGGGATTTGCCTTTTGGCTGAGTAATTTTATAAGCTCAGTTTCTCTGAAAACAGGGTAGTATGGTTATTGAAAACTCCTAATGTGAAGCCAGAAAGAGCTGGTGGGTCATTCTGACTCTGTCACTCATTAGCTGCGTGAACTTGAATAAATCATTTAGCTTCAGTTACCTCATATGTAAAATGAAAATAGCGTCAGCCCCATAGGTAATAGGGTATTTAGTAAAATGTTATTGTAAAATTATTATTATAAAATGCTCAGTAAATTGGTCAGCACTTAGTAAATTTATTATTATTGTTTCATATTCTTTATATAAATTTATGATGACCCACCTTGCTAGCTCAGTTGCTATCCCCTTCATAACTAGACAGAGCTTTCATTTGTCCCTAGAGGGTCACATAACCCTCTTTCTCATTCCCCATAGAGTCACTTCAAACTCTGACCACTCATTGTGTCAAACTCTCTATGTTCCGCCTACCTCACTCCTCACTTTTTCTTCTACCCTACAAAAAATATACCAACGTGCATCCTATCAACCCACCTTTTTGGTTTGCTTTTGTTTCACCTCTGAACATACCTGGCCTTGTCCCTTTCTTCTTTGCCCAAAAGACTGGGCAAACCTTTTCCACCCTACTCAGAATCATATTTCATTTTCAGCCTTCTCTCTATCTTTGTTTCTCATTCCCCCCTTATTCCTTTTTTTCTTCCTTTCTCCCAGCCCACAAACTTAAACCTCCTCTATTCTAAGAAAACTTCAATAATTTTAATAGTTCCCTCCATTTCCATGAAAACATAGCTCTTCTCCTTCTTGTTTTGGTTTTGTCTGTTAGTTGGCTTAGTTTATTTGTTTATTTGATTTTTACTGTCAATTAAGTGCAATCTGCTGTTGCCCCTTGTCTTTCAGTAGGCTTTGTTTATCATCTACCTTCTCTTTACCACCATAAAGGTGAAGGTTCTACCTAAGAACCAAAGCCCACATGATGGCCAAGGTCTCAATGAACTCCTTACCCTCCTGGATCTCACGACAGCAATAAACACTGCTGGTCACCTGCCCCTCCTTGATGCTCTCCGTCTTTTCATCTTCCCCAGCACCTGGCTGCCTTCTTGTCTTTCTGATCCTATTAACTTTTTCGTGTTGTCATTGTGTTCATTGCTTATGTTTTGTTAACTCCATAGCTGTTGGTTAAACTCAGAGTTCCATCTTTGGTCCTCTTTTCCTTTGATTATCCCATTTATTATTATCTTCCATTGTTTTTACCCAAATTCCAGCTCTAGCTGATATCTCTGAAAACCTAAGAAATAATAAAAGCATAAAAACACATTTCTGCTCTCATTCCAGTTCTACAAGTTTCAGTTCGTGGAGCTTATTAACCCTGTTCACCAAAGAGAGCCTCACTTCTCTTTTCCTTACAGCCCACCCTGTATTTCATATCTAACCAATCACCAGGTCCCGCTGATTCAACCTCATAAATGTCTCCCTTCAGCCAAGCCCCTCTCATTCACTCCCATGGCCATGGCTTTAGTGGGAAACTCATCATTTCAGACTTAAACGATTACAAATAGTCTCCAACACAACTTTAACTGACTCTAGTCTTCCCGTTTCAGCACAACCTCTATACACTAATCAGAGGTAGAAAAAACAGGAGTATAAATCTCTGTCTGGCCCTAGGCTGCTACAAAAAATCCATTTTCCACAAACTGACCCAGAAATCTTTTCAGAATCCATCCTCACCTACCTCTTCATGCCCTCTACCCTGGTCTCTCCACACCATGGTCTCTAATCACACTTACTATCTCTCCATGCCTAAGCACATTGACCTTTCACAAATTCTGATCTAACACACGCCAGTCTCCTTGTTGAGAATATCATTTCCCTCCACCTCTTCTTGTAACCACCTTCAGTGCCAAACTCAAATGTTACCATCTTTGTAAGGTATCCCCAGAAAGCCCCAGACAAAATGTGGTCATAGTACTTTGTTCATACCTTTATGAAATTCTTATCCTGTGACGTTTTTGTTGTTGTCAGAGTCTTACTCTGTTACCCAGGCTGGAATCCAGTAGCACAATGATGGACCACTGCAGCCTTGACCTCCTGGGCTCAAAAGATTCTTCTGTCTCAACTTCCCAAGCAGCCAGGACTACAAGTATGTGCCACCACATCCAGCTAATTTTTTTATTTTATTTTTATTTTTTGCAGGGTGAGGTCTTGCTATGTTGCTTAAGCTTGTATAGTACTCCTGGGCTCAAGTAATCCTCTTGCCTCAGCCTCCCAAACTGCTGGGGTTACAGGCATGACCAGTGTGCCCAGTCTGTTAATAAAACATTTTAATGTGTCTTTCTTGACAGTGGCATTGACATTCCTTCGTGGCAGGGATAATGATTCTTCACCTTTTATTTGAGCACCTATTAGAGAGCTCTGGTATACTTGATGATCAGATAAATGTAGAATAAATGAATGACAACATAGTGGAACATGGCCAATACACACCGATGCTTTGTTGCCCTTTCAATTGTTTTGTTGCATAATTACATTCATTGTAACTACAATTAAATGACAAAGCAGTGAAACTGATCATTTTAATAACAAAACAGCAAATTTCCATTCAGAAGATTTTTGTGAGATGAACAGAAGTAGCAATGAAGGGAAAATGGGAGTGAAGATTATCCAGGCAGAGGTGGCCTCCGCCCACAGCTACAGAGTGGCACAGAAGACCATCTGAACATACTCTTCCAAAACTTCCAACTCTGGAGAGGGGTTTAGAAGAAGCTGCATCATGCCAAAGGTGGGCAGAGAGGAAGTGCCCAATAGTGACAGTCAACTTGCTATTATCATAAACTCAAATGTTCAATTAATTTTCCCATTCCGCTCAACCCAACAAAGATTTAAGTGCCAACTACATTTCAGGCCGTATGCTAGAGCTATAAAATAAAAATAGTTTATATTTGCATAACTTTGTTAATTTTCAAAGTGTCTTCATATAGAGAAGAATGCACAACTTGATATTATTTTTATGCTAAAAGAAATCTAAGTATTCCATGAGATAACTAGGGACCAGATAGGAATGCAGACATTTCAGCAAATCATAGTATGGGCAGATGACTAATAACCAGAGACTCTTTCCTACCATCCCATTAGAACTTAAAGTCAATACTGAAGAGAAGGGGAGAGAGGGAAAGCCAAATGACTGATGAAGCTATAAATTATTTAAGACCCTGAATTAGGCAAGGTAGGTTATTTTCCACTGAAAACATGAAGGCTTAAGACAGAAATTAATTCTGTTATAGAAAAATTAAATTGCATTTTTGCACACCTGAGGTAGTGAAATGAAAAATGCTCCATCTGCTACATAAAGTATGCTTTTGTATTCCAAAAAAACTCTCACCTATCCTAGAAGGGAAAATCCTCCTTTGATCCTGTATCCATCTCTGGCTTCCACCTTCAGTTCTTTCCTTTTATTCTAGCTAATATTCCTGGCAGTCTTTTCATTGCCTCTATTTCCTCATTTTCTATTCACATCTCAATTGCCAACCTTTGACTTTGGCCTCAAACACCTTTCTGAAATGTCTCTGACACAGGTCCCCTGTGACATCTATAGAATCATATGTCTGCTTCATTGGCCACCAGATCCCTCTTTCCTCCTTGAATCTCTTAATCACTTTGGTTTCCCTGGTGTTGTTCTGAGCATTCCCTTTTACCTTTCTAACTCTTCCTTCTTGTGTGATCTTTCTCTTCCCTCACCAATAATAATAGGGTTCTCCAGGGCTGTCTTTAGCTTATGGGTTTTCTCTCTCTACATTATCTCCCTGTGCTATCTCAACCACTCTCAGAATTTTGGTGACCACATCAAGCAACTACTGAATAACACCAAGAAACTCCATACCTTGCTACTCAGATGCCACTTAAACAGCACAGGGTTTCCTCAAGATCAGTGCAAGCATCATTGAACTTCTTGTCTTTCACACTTCCCACGCCAAATCTCTCTTCCCTCTGAAGTACTCAGTCCTGTCAGTGGTTACTTTCCTGCCTAGCTTTTTGGTCTATAAACCTGACCCTCTTGCTACGCTTCTCTCTACTAGCCTTCTACCCCAATATTCACCAATCACTAGGTTCTGCTAATCTTGCATTCTAATTATTTCTTAAAATCATCTCCCTGTTACCACTTCCCTAGTCTTAACAGTTAAAGTAGCCTGCTAACTGACCCATATGCCCTCAGTCTTACCCCCTCAGGTCTCCCCTCTCACTGCTTCCAACCATGGCATTCCTCTCTTTTTTAAGAATAGAAAGTGGACCAGCCCTTAGCTTTCCACTAACCTACCTTCTTAGTTCCAGCTTCCACCATTTTCTGCCTCTCACTGTGCATTCCAATAAGATCAAATTGCATAGTTTCCCATGCATATCATGTGTTTCCATTTTTCTAGAGATTTAATCATGTTATTCCCTCTACCTGAAATATCATCCTTACTTTTATTCACCTGTCTTCTACACATCCTTCAACCCTATGCATCCTTAAACATCTTTCAAGACTCAGCTTAAGATCATCTTCAGAAAGTCTTTCTTGGGTACTTAAATTAGATTAAGTGCCTTTTACCATGTTTCCACACTGCACCATACCACCCATCATGACATAATAAAAATGTATTTTACGTGACTTCATTCCCCACTAGACACTAAGCTTCTCAAGTAAAGGAAATTTCTTATTTTTATTTATATTCACAGAAATTTGCTTAAGTGCTGGCATAGAAGAAATGACCAATAGTGATAGTCAACTTGCTATTATCATATTACTCAGATATTCTATTAATTTTCCATTCCATTCAATTAATTTTTCATTCCATTCAATTATATGAAGTTCCAACTACATTTCAGGCGTGTGCTAGAGCTATAAAATAAAAATAGTTCATATTTGCATAACTTTTTTAATTTTCAAAGCGCTGTCATATGCATTAAGTTATTTTGATTTCATTTTAATGCTAAATGAAAGCTAGATATTCCAGAAGGCAACCTCATAGGATAATCCCTCAAAGTCTGATATGATGAGCCAGGAAAGTTCAACTTACTTAAAGTTAAATTTTATTGAGATAAGAATGGAAAACAGTTGATTATTCATGATAAGTCTCTTTATTCATTCAATTCAGTATAGTAATGAAATATTACATGTCAGGCACAGTGCATATATCCCCTGCCTTCCTTTCCTGCTTGCAGGTGGGTACTAGTAGGAAAAAGAAATTATACAAGTTTATACATCAAAATGTAAGTGAAGGAAATAAGATGTATAATAGAAGCACAAAATGTTGTGGTAGTTTAGAGAAAGGAGAAATACATCCACGTGAAGGAATACAAAGTATTTTCATAAAGAAGGTGGCCTTTGAGCTAAGTTTGAAAGGTGAAAAAAATTTGACAGATGAGTCCAAGCTACAGGCATTCCTGGCTGGAGGAATCAGCATGAGCCACGTTACAAAATCAGAAAGCCCAGAGTACAGGAGGAAAACAGTGATTCTCCTGGTTTTCTGGGAATATGAAGATAATGTGACACAAGGCTGTGAAGACAATTTTGAGACCTTTAAAGAGAGCTTTGAATATGGCAATGAAGAATTTGTACTGCATTACATAGACGTGGGGGACTATTAAGAGTTTCTGAGATAAGCATGAGATGGCCAGAACTGGAAGTTAGGGAGTAAAGTCTGATGGATAAAAATGTCTGTAAAGGATAATGCAGAGGTACAAAGAACTAGAGGAAAGGAAAACAGGCCAGAGGCAATACTGCAGCAGCCAAATGTGCAATTCGTATTTCATGGGAATAAATTCTGAGGTGCTGTAGTTGTCAAAAATAGAACAATTAACAAGTTAACTTTTAAAACCATAATAGTTATAATAAGATAGACATTCCTATGGCACTTCCCAGTTAATCATCAAGTACTTAATGGGTATCTACAAAGTGCCTAGTGCTATGTGAAATCCAAAGGAGGAGGAAATGGTTGCATGAAAATAAAATAGAAAGTGGTACACAGTGAAAAGTTATCAATATATTACATATTTAATTATGGGGATCAAAGTATATTAGATCTGTTTGTCTATCGATCAAGTAATAACTTGTTTTGTGGCACTTGGTAGTCTGAGAGTAAGACTAATATGTACACGGTTGTTAAGAAAATCATGTTAAAACTTGTAGCTCTACTGCATCATGAAGATGTTCACAAGTGAAGACTGAAGAACTGAATTAATTAGATGCTCAAAATAAGAAATAGTCTTGGGAGATGATAGCTATGGCCTATTCTTGTTATGAAACATCATTCATTCATTCAATAAGTATTTATCAAGCATCTCTTATGTGTCAGGCACTATTCTAAGTAAGTTGTTGGGATATGTGAGTTAACACACCAAATATCTGTGCAGTCTTGAGGCTTGCATTATAGCAGAGAAATAAAAAGATAGTGGATATAACAAGTAACATAGTAGCTTAGCCAGTGACAGGCTCTAAGGAAAAGGAAAGAATAGCAAGGTATAGGAGGTCTGGAGGACCATCATTTTAAGTAGGATGGTTCAGGATAGGTGTCCCTTGGGAGGCACTATTTGAACAAGATGACATCAACAAATCATTGATAAAGGCTATATCCTCAAAAGACTGCTTTAAAAAAATTCCATCCATGACACCAAAGAGTTTGTCATCTGAGGTTTGAAAAATGTCAGATTCCAAACTTCTGAACTTCTGGAGTAAAAGCACTTGAAAGGCATAGCTGGCGTCACCTTGAAAATGTAGGTCCACTTTCTACTGTTGTGTAGGAAGTAGAATGCAAAATACAGCAGAAGACAGCAGAGGTTGAGCTGGGCACTGCTCATTTATTTTCTTTGACACCTCCTTTTCATTCTCAGTCCCCAAATTCTCTTTCTGGGTCTGCACTGTGTGATTGGGCTATTCTGTTGTGCATTCTCAGATTTTAGTTCAAAATAATCAAATTTTCCAGACTTGACTTTGGCTGTTAATCAAAATTGTTAAACTGAACTCAATGTGGTCAGCAAGGATTTTTTTTCTAACTCAGAGTTTATAGCAGGGCAAAGTGCAGTGCTTGGTGAGAGATTAGATGTTTTTGTATTATGCAAGTCAGCAAAGAGGTAAATACAAGTCCAAGTGCAGAAAAGAACAGAGTACAAGCTTCATGAGACAGAGGAAAACACCTGGGATGCATCTATTATAGAATTAGCCAGTAATTAACTTGATACACATCAGCCAATGTGCAGAGTCTAAACAGAGAAGAAGTCAAAAGTCTTTTTGGAAATGGATCTACATCAGTCAACAGAGAACTGGGGGAAAATGTTAATGGATCTGTGAAGAACATAATTTGGTAACCTAAGAGACTGTATCTCTAATTATAATTCACACTCAAGTTGACATTTATTGGCAATGTTTTTAAACAAGGAGAGATTTAGTAAAACTTAGAAAGAGAAGGGGGAAAAGGAGGATTTATTTGAAATCACTTCCCTTTTAAATTTTCAAGGGAATGGAACATTTCAGGCTCTCTGAAGAGTCAAAGAAGAGCTAGGTGTTAAGCAACCCAGTCCAGTACTTCGACATGTCCTAAAACAACCATGATCATTTTTAAATGACATATAATCTTTTAACAGATCTATCCAAAATACTTCAGCTAGTACTCAAGGACTTGATGTAATTAAACTATTTCTGATGAATTGAATTGAAGGACTCAGAGGAGAGATGAAAGACCACATACAAAGACACTGTCACTATTTCATCCTCACTTTGTTTGGTCTGGTAACTTCACAATGCCAAGTGATAAAATAGGGGGTTATTTTTACACAAGGAGAAGATTCTTGAGGCAGAGTGGGCTGGAGAGAGGGGGAAGCAACCAGGATAGCATATGTACCCACAATGTCCTTTTAAAAACATAATTCAGATCAGGGCACTCTTCAGTTAACATCTTCCATGGCCTCCCCTCAGCCCAAACAAATCCAAACTTCTGACACTGGTCTACCAGACCCTGAGTGACCTGTCCTTACTTTTCTCTCCCTCGTTTTACCGAGGCTTCTGTCAAGCTGACTTCCTACTGCTCTCAAACATGCCAAGCTCCTTCCTATCCCATGGCTTTTGCACATCCTTCTCTCTGTCTGATTCACTCCCCACTGCCTCCTTTCTTCCTGTCTCACTCCTTCTTATCACTCAGGGTCTGCTCAAATGTTACCTACTCGAGGAGGTCTTGCATTTGCTATATATCTGAACACCAGGTTCTACACACACATATCCCCTATATGCACCCTCGAAACCGGCCTTTGTTTTATTTTTATAGCACTTATCTCTACTTGAAACTATATTGCTTATTATCTGTCTCCTACAGAAAAGGCATCTCTGCCAACTTGCATAATGCATAAATGTCTAATCTCTCACAAAACACTGCCCCTCTCCCTGCTGTAGACACTGGATTAGAAAGAAAAAAAAAAGCCTTACTGACTACATTGAGCTCAGTTAAAGAATTTTGATTAACAGCAAAAGTGTGCATATGTTTCTACAACATATGCAGAAATTGCAGTGCCAGATGATCCTTGAAAAATTAGGAAATGAGTGTTATCTAATTAAAGATGTCTATTTAAGGTAGAAAAAGAAAACACATTTTAGAAGATGTGGAAATGTCCAGGATGAAGTACATACAGGAAATAGAATTTAAAAGATCAAATAAGGAAAAGTTATTAATTAGTGCCTATAATATTTTCTTTCTTTTCATTCTAACTGGGATTAGCAATTTATATGTAGGAAGTGGAAGTTATTGATGCTCTAATAAAGTATTTGGTTGGGAGAGACTGGGTAAGTAAAAATAAGTATGAGTCTACTCATCAGACAACAATTAAAAGTCTAATTATATCCAATCTTGTGAAATATTAAGCATTATAGCATCCATATTTGTCAAGTTGAGTAATATCTAGTACCCAGCTCTCTCATTTATCAGTGTGGGTAGAAAATGATGCAGCTTTTGGAGGATAACATGACAATGGACAGCAAAATTAAAACTACTCATTCTCCTTGAGTTTAGCTAGTCCACTTTTAAGATTATGCCAGTTCCAACCTTAATATTGTTGTAACAGCAAGCATCTCTCATTTGGTCTGGTTAATAAGTTGTGATAATTCCTAATATAGACTGTCACGCAACAATTAGAAGACGGAAATTGAATGGTGCTATACCTTTAGAAATTTTTTAAAGAAAAAGAAAGCAGACTGCATAAGTATATAGAGTGGAACTTTACTTGCAAAATAAAGAATGCATGCATATGCAGACAGGTACAAACAAAAAAAATCTGAAAAAATCATGACAATGTTTTAATGGTATTTGATCCCTCTGCAGAGTTGGGCTGAGGTGTAAAGTGCTCTTTCCTTTCACTCTATATCTTTCTGTATCATTTAAAAATTGTTATCAAAACATTATTCTTATAATAGAATGCAAGTCAATTAATGGAAAAAGAAAAGGAAGTAGCAGGCAAGTGTGTTGCGATCTCATGTCTAGTCACCTGCTTCCCACAACTTTGCCTTTGCTCACACCATTCACTGACAGAAACTCACCTCACCCCCCTCACATTCCACAAGGCAGCAAATTTTAACCATTGTTTAATCCTATGCATAGATGCAACCTCCTAACCTCAGGAAGTGCTTCTCCGTGCAATTCTGTCCACCCCTCCACAGAGGCATTGTTTCCTTTCCACCATGAACCCCAGCTTGAAGTTGTGACTGTCATTTCTCTGCAACTCAGTACACAAAGCTCTTTCTTGATAGAGTTCTGCTTCAGTCTCCTAACTCCAGATACTCTCCCATAGATATTTTCAGAAACAACCTGTGTGGGAGGTGATACTGTCTGGTATTTATAGTTGAAATTGCCTATAATCCCTTTAAAGAAAGGACTCTGTCTGACTTTCTAAGTAATCCTCAAACTATCCATATCTGGCATATAGTAGGCTCACAATGAATACTGGTAAAAAGAAGAATGAAAGCTCATGTTGAAAAGAATTTGAAAAATTGTTTAAAGTATTTACATTTTAAAGAAGAAGAAGTCATCTTTTGAAAGAAATGCGCGAGCATCTGACAGTGTTGCCTGTTTGGTAGGGAAGATGTTGCCTTCCTCACATGAGTTTAATACTGATTCTGGGAATCTGAGTTTTGGATGAAGAGGCTAAAAGGCAAGGCTTAAGAACATCTGTGCCTTTTTTTAAAATTTTTTTTTTACTTTTAAAATTTTCTTATTTTAAAATTGTGGGGTATATTTCAGGGTTAGGTATACAAATATTCACTGTGCAGGTACCCTTTTTGATGAGGTATGCCCCCCTTCCCCAGGCAGATTTCCACTACTGTCAATCCCACCTCCCCTCCTCCCATGCCCACCCCCACCAACACCACAGTTTCCCGCTGTAGTCAAGCCTTTTCTTACAGTATTACGGTGGTTGTTCAAGGTCCACTTATGAGTGAGAACATGTGATACTCAGTTCTTTGTTTCTGTGAAAGATCACTCAGTATTTTTTTTTTTGAGTTGGAGTCTCTCACTGTGTCACCCAGACTGGAGTGCAGTGGCCGCTTCTGGCCACTGCAGCCTCCACCTGCTGGGCTCCGGCGATCCTTCCGCCTCAGCCTTCCAAGTAGCCGGAATTACAGGCATACGTTACCACGTTCGGCTGATTTTTTGATTTATTGTAGAGATGAGGTCTCGCTGCCCAGGCGGGTCTCGAAAGTGGTCCAGGCAATCAAGAAAGTTATGTTTTGTAAAATTCTGTTGGATAGCCATCTGGTCCAGGATTTTCTTTGTAGGTAGTTTTCTTATGATGTAGTCTATTTCCTGGATTGTTATTGGACTATTTAGAGTCTCGATTTCTTCTTGTTTCAAGCTGGAGAGGTTGTATGATGTCAAAAAGTCCTCCATTTCATTTAGGTTTTCAAGTTTCTTTTCACACAAGTGTATATAGTAATCTCTGATAATCTTTTATACTTCTTCAGGGTCAGTTGTGACTTTTGTATTTCTGATTGTGTTTATTTGGACTTTTTCTCTCATTTTCTTAGTCAGTCTATGTAGGGGTCCATTAAACTTGTTTATGCTTTCAAAGAACAAGCTTTTTGTTCGATGATTTTTTTTTTCTTTTATCTTTTTGTCTTCTGTGTCCCAAATTTGGGCTTTTATTTTGATGATCTGGATTCTTCTGCTGAAGTTACGGTTTTGGTAGTCCAGTTTTTCCAGCTTCCTTAAATTATTTGTTAGGCTGTTAACTTGCGATCTTTCCACTTTCTTCATGTGTGTTCACAGACATAAGAACTCCCCCCGCTTAGTACTGCTTTCATAGCATTCCAGAAATGTTCGTAGGATGTTTCTTCATTTTCATGTTTCCAGGAATCTGGAATTTAATCTCTGTTTTGATACCCATGTTGATCCAGGAGTTGCTTAGCATCATGTTGTTTAGTGTCCATATCTGTGTGGATTTTGGGGGCAATTGTAGGTGTTGATATTTATTTTGACTCCACTGTGGTCTGAGAAAGTGCATGGCAGTATTTCAATCTTATGAAATTTGTTTGTGTTTGATTTATGGCCAAGGATGTGGTTGATCTTAGAGTATGTTCCATATGATGATGAGTAGAATGTATATTCTGTGGTTACTGGGTAACGTGTTCTGTAGGTATCATTTAAGATCATTTGTTCAAGCATCACATTGAGGTTCTGGATCCTTGTTGATTTTTTTTCTTGATGATCTGTCTAGGGTTGTGAGTGGGGTATTTAAGTCCCAAACTATGATAGTGCTAGAGTCAATATCTTTTCTTAGTATACCTAGAAGTTGCTTTATGAAAGTCGGTGCTCCTATGTTGGGCACATATTTGTTTAGGATGGATATTTCTTGTTTATGGATTGAATCTTTTATCATTATGTAGTGAACTTCTTTGTCTTTTTTAAATTTTTGATAGCTTAAACGGTATTTTGTCTGATACTAAGATCACAGCTCCTGCTTTCTTTTGTGCTCTGTTCTCCTTAAAATGTGTTTTCCGGAGGAGAAGCAAGAGGCAACAGCATAGGTGAACTGGTGAGATTCTCTGAACTGACCAAGACTACATACTGCTGAATAGACAGACTGTAAAGCAGAGGGAAAAGTGAACAAAGCCAGAAGACCCTCATAAGGAAGAACAAGTCATTGCAGAAGAGAAATAAAAGCAACCCCACCTTCCCTCAAAAACAGAATTGAAGAAGGGGTGGGAAAGGGGGAGAGGGAAAAAATCTACAGAAATGAAGAAAAACCAAAAGAAGAGTATGGGTCTCTCCCAGATGCCTGGGAGAGCAGACACTGAGAAAACTGACTTTGGAATGCAAACAATGAAAAGCCCCCAGAATGAAGGGTCTCAAACTGCAAATGTAGATATCAAAACAATAATGGAGAGATTAAAAAGAATTGAGGAGACACAAGAAGAAACTAGGAAGGAGCTGATATCTGAGATAACAGTAATAAAGAATACTGTGAATGAAATAAATAACAAATGAATAAGCATGGAAAGCAGAATTACCCAAGCAGAAGAAAGAATCTCAGAGCTTGAGGACCAAAATATAGAAATAACTCAAACTCCTAAAAACACAGAAAATAAGCTAAAAAAGACAGAACAAAACCTTCAAGAGATGAGTGACTACCTCAAGAGGCTTAACCTAAGAGTAATTGGACTCCCTGAGGCAGAAAGAGAAACAGAGACCACATTGGAACAAACTTTCCATGAGATCATTCAAGAAAACTTCCCTTATCTAATCAGTGATGCAAAAATTCAAACACAAGAGATTCAGAGAACCCCTGCAAGACAACAAATGAGATGACCAACTCCTAGAAACATAATAATTCACCTAAATAAAGTAGGCACAAAAGAAAAAATCCTAAAGGCAGCAAGAGAAAAAGGCCAGATCACCTACCATGGAAGATCAATCAGAATAGCAGCAGATTTATCTGCAGAAACCCTGCAGTCTAGGAGAGCTTGGAGCCCTATCTTCAAAGTCCTAAAAGATAAACAATTTCAACCAAGAATAACCTACCCGGCCAAACTAAGCTTCATCAGTGAGGGAGAAATAAAATCTTTCCCAGATATCCAATCCCTAAGAACTTATGCTGCCACCAAACCATCTCTACATGAAACACTTAAGAAAGTACTAAACACAGAAGAAAAGGGAAAAAAAACAACGTTCTTCACAAGAGTACAGGGAAAAGAATAAAATATACAAGAACCAACACCAAAACCAAAAGAAAGACAACAACAACAACAAAAAAAAAAACCAAGTGGAAGAACAACAACTCAATAAGAACTCCATGATAGGGACAAACTCTCACATTTCAATAATTAGTCTGAATGTGAATGGACTAAACGCACCACCCACTGAAAAGACATAGAATGACAAAATGGATAAAATATCACCAGGCAACAATATACTGCCTTCAAGAGATGCATGTCACTAGAAAGGACATACACAGACTCAAAGTAAGAGGGTGGGAAACAAATTTTCAGGTGAATGGAACACAAAAGAAAGGAGGAGTCGAGATCCTAATTTCAGACAAAATACCATTTAAGCTATCAAAAATTAAAAAAGATACGGAGGGCCACTACATAATGATAAAAGCTTCACTCCATCAACAAGAAATATCTATCCTAAACATATATGCACTCAACATAGGTGCGCCAACATTCATAAAGCAACTTCTAGGAAAACTAAAGAAAGACATTGACTCTAACATCATCATAACTGGGGACTTTAATACACCACTCACAACCCTAGACAGATCATCAGGACAAAAAATCAGCAAGGAGATATGGAACCTCAATGAGACTCTGGACCAAATGGACTTAATTGATACCTACAGAACACTCTATTCAAAGACCACAGAATACACATTCTACTCATCACCGCATGGAACATATTCTAAGATCAATCACATAATTGGACACAAATAAAGCATAAGCAAATTTAAAAGGACTGAAATTCTAACATGCACCTTCTCGGACACAGTGGAATAAAAATAAGCATTAACACAAACAAGGTCCCCTCAAAACCCACAAAGACATGGACACTAAACAGAATGATACTAAACAACTCCTGGGTCAATGATGAAATCAAAACAGAGATCAAAAGATACCTGGAAACAAATGAAAATGAAGAAACATCTTACCAAAATCCCTGGGATGCCTTAAAAGTTGTAATAAGAGGGGAATTTATATCCCTACAAACACACATGAGGAAAATGGAAGGAACAGAAATTCACAACCTAACAAGCCACCTAAAGAAGATGGAAAAGCAAGACCACAAAAACCCTAATTTCAGCAGAAGAATCCAGATCACCAAAATAAAAGCCCAAATCCATGACACAGAAGATAAAAAGATAATACAAAAAAATCAATGAAACAAAAAGCTGGTTCTTCAAAAGGATAAACAAGATTGATGGTCCCCTAGCTAGACTGACCAAGAAAAAATGAGAAAAAAACCAAATAAGCACAATCAGAAACACAAAAGATGAAGTCACATCTGACCCTGAAGAAATACAAAAGATCATTAGAGACTACTACATACACTTGTATGGAAACAAACTTGAAAACCTTAAGGAAATGGAGGACTTTCTGACATCACACAACCTACCTAAGTTGGAACAAGAAGAAATTGAGACCCTAAATAAACCAATAACAATCAAGGAAATTGACTACATAATAAGAAAACTTCCTGCAAAAAAAAGCCCTGGACCAGATGGCTTTCCAGCAGAATTCTACAAGACATTTAAGGAGGAGCTGATACCAATCCTACTGAAGGTATTCCAGGTGATTGAAAAAGATGGAACTCTCCCCAAATCATTTTACGAAGCCAACATCACATTGATACCCAAGCCAGGTAAAGATCCAACAAAGAAAGAGAACTACAGGCCAATATCTTTGATGAACATAGATGCTAAAATTCTCAACAAGATCCTAGCAAACCGGATTCGGCAATACATCTCAAAATCATCATCATGACC
>NW_007253408.1:84635-85744 GCF_000164805.1 Carlito syrichta
GAAGAAAAGGCTTTTGATAAAATCCAGAACCCCTTCTTGATAAAAACCCTTGAACATCTACGCATACAGGGAACATACCTCAAAATATTAAAAGCAATCTATGAGAAACCCACAGAGAGCATACTCCTAAATGGACAAAAGTTAGAACTATTTCCCCTGAAAACTGGAACAAGACAAGGATGCCCACTCTCACCCCTCCTGTTCAACATAGTATTGGAAGTCCTGGCTCGAGCAATCAGAGAAGAGAAGGCAATCAGGGGTATCCAAACAGGAAAAGAGGAAGTCAGTTTATCTCTCTTTGCAGATGATATGATTGTGTACCTTGAAAACCCAAGAGAATCTGTCAAAAACCTCCTTACACTGATAAAGGCCTTTGGCAAAGTCTCAGGATACAAAATAAATGTACAAAAGACAATCGCATTTCTCTACACCAATAATAAACAAACAGAAACCCAAATAAAAAACACAATTGCATTCACGATAGCCACAAAAAGAATGAAATACCTTGGCATCTTCCTAACCAGAGACGTGAAAGACCTTTACAAGGAAAACTACAAAACACTGCTCAAAGAAATCAAAGTTGACACAAACAAGTGAAAAAATATCCCATGCTCATGGATCGGAAGCATCAACATTGTGAAGGTGTCCATCTTACCTAAGGCAATCTACAGATTTAATGCAATACCCATCAAATTACCAGCAACATTCTTCTCAGACCTGGAGAAAACAACACAGGAATTCATATGGAAACACAAATGTCCAAGAATAGCCAGAACAATCCTCAGCAAAATAAAACAAAGCAGGTGGTATCACATTACCAGACTTCAAACTTTACTATAAAGCTACAATCATCAAAACAGCTTGGTATTGGTATAGGAACAGGCATATAGATCAATGGAATAGAATTGAGATTCCAGAAGCAAAACCTCAATTTTTCAACCAACTCATCTTCAACAAAGCCTCCACCACCTACCACTGGGGGAGAGGAGAACCTATTCAGTAAATGGTGCTGGGAAAGCTGGCTGACCACATGCAGAAGATTGAACAGGACCCCTATCTATCCCCATGCACAAAGGTTAATTCCAAATGATCAGAGACCTAAATGTAAA
>NW_007253408.1:85808-105789 GCF_000164805.1 Carlito syrichta
CAAAGAAACCATCAAGAGAGCAGGGAGACAGCCTACAGACTGGGAAAAAATATTTGCCAACACCAGTTCTGACAAAGGCTTCACATCCTGGATCTACAAGGAACTCAAACATGCTGAAAAGAAAAAAACAAACAACCCCATTATAAAATGGGCAAAAGATATGAACAGACACTTCACAAAGGAAGACATTCCAGCAGCCAACAAACACATGAAGAAATGTTCAACTTCACTAATCATCAGGGAGATGAAAATCAAAACCACACTGAGATACCACTAACCCCAGTCAGAATGGCAATTATCAACAAGTCAAAAAATAACAGCTGCTGGAGAGGGTGTGGTGAAAAGGGAACACTTCTACACTGTTGGTGGGAGTGTAAACTAGTGCAACCTCTGTGGAAAGCAATGTAGCGATTCCTAAAAGCTCTAAATACCAACCTCCCATATGACCCCACAATCCCCCTACTGGGAATATATCCTGAATACAAATCACACTATAATAAAGATACCTACACACACATGTTTATTGCAGCATTGTTCACAATAGCAAGAACCTGGAAACAGCCATGCTGCCCGTCAAAAGAGGACTGAATTTAAAAAATGTGGTACATATACACGATGGAATACTACACAGCCATAAAAAAGAACAAAATCATGAATTTCGCAGCAACCTGGATGGAACTAGAGTCTATAATACTGAGTGACCTCTCACAGAAACAAAGATCCAAGTATCACATGTTCTCACTCATATAATGGACCTTAAACATCCAATGCAATACTATACAAAAATGACTGACAGTACTGGGAAACTATGGTGGGGGGAGGGAGATGGGATTAACAGTAGCAAATATCTGTCTGGGAATGGGGAAACAACTCATATCAACAGGGTGCCTGAATGAAACGCAATTGTGTACCTAACCCTTAACTGTACCCCACAACTTCATAACAAAAAATAAATAAATAATTTTTTTTTTTTTAATTTGTTTTCCATCCTCTTACTTTGAGTCTCTGAGTGTCCTTTCTGGTGAGATGGGTCTCTTGAAGACAACATTCTGTTGCATCATGATATTTTATCCAATTTTCCATTCTATGTCTTTTTAATAATGCATTTAGTCCATTCACATTTAGGCTATTTATTGAGATGTGAGAGTTTATCCCTGTCATGAGGTTCTTATAGAGTTGCTGTTGCTGTTTGTTTATTTGTTGTCTTTCTTTTAATTTTTGAGTTGATTATGCATTTTCAATCTTTCTTCTTCATTATTCAGAAGGAAGAATGTTGTTTTATCTTTCTTTCCTTCTTCTGTTTTTAATACTTTCTTAATTGTTTCTTGTAGAGCTGATCTAGAGGCAGCATAAACTCTTAGGGAATGAATGTCTAGGATTTTAATTCTCCATCACTGATGAAACTTAGCTTATCTGGGTAGGTAATTATTGGTTGAAATTGTTTATCTTTGAGAACTTTGAAGATTGACTCCAATCTTTCCTATCCTGAAGTGTTTCTGCAGATAAGTCTGCTGCTATTCTAATTGGTCTTCCCCAGTATGTAGTCTGATCTTTCTCTCTTTCTGCCTTAAGGATTTTTTCTTTTATACCTAGGCGAATTACTATATGTCCAGGAGTTGGTCTTCTCATTTGCTGTCTTGCAAGGGTTCTATGAATCTTGTGTTTAAATGGTTGCATCTCTAACGAAATGAGGGAAACTTACTTGGATACTTTCATGGAATATTTGTCCCAGGATAGTCTCTGTCTCTCTGTCTCCCTCAGGGATTCCATTAATCTTAGGTTTGTCCTTTTGATATAATCACTCATCTCTTGGAGGTTTAGTTCTATATTTTTAAGCTTCTTCTCTGTTTTTAACAGTTTGGTTTAGTTCTATATTTTGATCCTCAAGTTTGAGATTCTTTCTTCTGCTTGGTTAATTCTTCTTTCCATGCTTATTAGTTTGTTATTTATTTTATTTACTGTATTATTTATTGCTGTTATTTTCATTATCAGTTCGTTCATTCTTTCCTCTTGTCTTCCTCATTTCTATTTATTCTATTGATATCTTTATGGGTTTGTGGTTTAAGACCAGTAATTCTGGGGGCTCTTCATTGTTTGAGTTCCAGAGTCTGCATTCTCAGTTGTTCTCCCAAGGGTCTGTATGGGACCATATTCTTCCTTTGGCTTTTCTCATTTGTGTAGATTTTTCTCCTCCTTTTTTCACATCTTCTTTAATACTGTTGTTCAGTGACGGGGGGGTAGCTTTTACTTCTGTTTGCTCAATCTCCTATTCTTCCTTATGCAGATCCTCTGGTTTTTTAAATTTTGAAGCTCGACTGGGAATGGAGTTTTTGCAGTTTTGAGATTTAATTAAGGGGGAAGCTGTGATTCAGAAGCTATCTGCAGATCCCAATATCTGCTGACAGGTCTGTGGGCCCCCTGGAACCCACTTCCCACTGCCTTACAGTCTACCCATGCAGTAGGGGTTCATGTTTGCCCCCAAAAGCAAAATGTGATAAGAAAAAGTAAAAAATGGAAAAAGGAAGAAGGAAGATGAACAGAAGGTGGAGAGAGAGAGAGAAGAAGAAGAAGAGAGAAAACAGACAGACATACCAATTAATGAATAAACAAAGAAACAAAAACAGAAAAAACAAGAACAAAAAACAAAAAACATACAGATAATCATACAAGCATACAAACAAACAACAACACTCTGTTGATGTACTCACCCTCAAAAACATCCCTACACAAACAGAAAACCAAAAAAAAAAAAATTTAAGATAACAGAAACAAAGAAAGTACAAAAACATAAACAAAAATAGAAAGAGAGAAGGAAAAAAACAGAAACTAAAACAAACAAACATAAAAAACTTGCCCTGTGGCCATGTCTGTAACTCCAGGTCCCTTTTGGCTACCATGTTAAGGAGCAGCTCTTGTCTACAGCCCATCCCCCCTGCTCTCAGTGCAGGCTGATAGGGTTGTTTACAACATGGGTCAGATGCCCCATGGACAACTGTGGGAGGAAGATGAATCAGATTCGGACTCATCCAACTCATCTTCTACTGTCACTGCTGTCAAGTCTCCCACTCAGATCTGACATGTCTGCCTATTCCAGCATGAAGGTAGGGGTGTCTGTCTCTCCAACCAGAGCTGGGTGGGGTAATTCAGATCTCTGCCTGGTCCTGGGACAAAGAAGATGGCATTAGTCAACTTCTCCTCACTGGTGGCTGGGCTGGTTTCCAGATTTCCATGCCCTGCCTTCTCCATGGTTCCTGGGGCTCATTCCAGTCTGCTGCCTCAGGTGATGGTGTGAGCCAGGTGCCAGGTAGCGAGGAGCAGCTCTTCTTTGCAACCTCCTCTCAAAAGAGTCCTGAGAACAGCAAATGATCCTGCATTCCAGAGCCTCCAATCTCAGGATGGTAATGGGTTGCAGTCATCTTCAGAGGAGAGTCCCAGGTGTATGAACCTGATTTTCTCCTCAGACAGACTTTTATGCACCCACCGGCACACACCCACTCATGCAGAGAGTCTTTATGGACACTTGCTTTTGCAGAGACTCTCACTCTCCAACCTGTTCTGTCACCATCTTGTCTCATCCATCTGTGTTCTTAACTCAGGTGACCCCTCAGGACATTTGATCAGGTGAAGGTCTGAAGATGTAAGATAGAAGCTGCCTCAGGTTAGAAATCTGGGTTAGCAAAAATTCCCAGTCAACATGAATGAGGAATTGAAAGTTATAAAAGGACTCCAAGAAAATACAGGAGAAAATAACTTATTTTAAATGATCACCTAAGTTTCATAGTGGTTGTTCTTTTTGAATGTTTCTTTAATCTATCATCTGATAGTTCACCAAACTTTCTTATTATTTTTTCCTTCTACATATATTTTAATGTGTATCTTTCTCCTCACCCCAGCACTTTACCATGCCTAAACAGTGTCCCTCTGATATGATCCCTGCAGAACACTCCAGCCTCTGAAATTCTTCCATGCTTTCCTTCATGCTTCCATTCATTTGGCAAAGGTGATTTGTCACAAACCATCTGCTTGGGGCTCCTGTGGAAGCTGAGCCTATAATAATAAGCAAGATAAATAATGTCTTAGTCTCAGGAGTGATATGTTTCAATGACCACAAACTACCTTCATTAGGTGCCAGCTTTCTGAAATCTCCTCCCCACCTGGCTAAACTCCATTTGTTCCTCCATTATTCCTCTGGATACCTTCCAGAATTTCCACATACTGTATTAAGTATCTCACCCTACACTTTTTTTTTTTAATAAAGATGTGGGGTGTAATTTAGGGTTAGGTATACAAACATTGATCATGCAGGTACGCTTGTTGATGAAGAGTTCCCCTCCGTCCCCTAGCAGTTTCCCTCAACTGCCAATCCCATCCCCATCCCCTGACAGTTTCCCTCTACTGCCAATCCCTTTATTATAGTATTATAATTGTTCAAGGTCCACTTATGAGTGAGAACATATTGTACTCTATTCTTTGTTTCTAGGATAGATCACTGAGTATGATGGTCTCTAAATCCATCCAAGTTGCTGTGAAGTACATATGTTTGTCCTTCTTTCTGGCTGCATAATATTCTATTGTGTATATGTACCACATTTTTTTTTAATCCAGTCCAGCTTCCATGAGCAACATGGTTGGTTCCATGTTTTTGCTATTGTGACTAGAACTGCAATAAACATGCATGTGCAGGTATCTTTTTTGTAGAATGGTTTGAGTTCCTATGGGTATATTTCCAGTAGGGGGATTGCTGGGTCATAAGTAAGATCAATTTCTAGTTCTTTCAGAAATCACCACACTGTCTTCCAAAAAGGCTGTGCTAGTTTGCATTCCCACCAGCAATGTAGAAGTGTTCCTTTTTCTCTGCATCCTGGCCAGCATCTGTTCTTGTTTGTTTTATTAATGATGGTCATTCTTCCTGGAGTTAGGTGGTATCTCAATGTGATTTTGATTTGCATTTCTCTGATGATGAGTGAGGCTGAGCACTTTCTCCTGTGTCTGTTGGCTGCCCATATATCTTCTTTTGAGAAGTGTCTATTCATGTCTTTTGCCCACTTTTTAATGGAGCTATTTGTTTTTTTTTCCTTCTACATTTGAATTCCTTATAGATGCTAGATTTTAGGCCTGTGTCAAATATACAGTTGACAAATTTTTTTTCCCCATTCTGTGGGCTGTCTCCCTGCTCTCTTGATGGTTTCTGTTGCTTTGCAGAAGCTTATTAGTTTGATGAGTTCCCACTTGTCTATCATATTTCTTAAGGTATGGGCATTTAGGGTTCTGAATAGAAATTGGTTGCCAATTCCACTTTCCATAAGGTTGTCTTCTGTGTTTTCTAAGATTCTTATAGTTTGAGGTTTTACATTTAGGTCTTTGATTCATTTAGAATTAATTTTTGTGTGTGGTGATATGTAGGTGTTCTGTTTCAATCTTCTGCATGTGATCAGCCAGTTTTCCCAGCACCATTTACTGAATAGGTTCTCTTCTCCCCAGTGGTGGTTGTTGGAGGCTTTGTCAAAGATGAGTCGGTTGAGAAATTGAAGCTTTGCTTCCGGAATCTCTATCCTGTTCCATTGATCTATATGCCTGTACCAATACCAGGCTGTTTTGATTACTGTAGCCTTATAGTAAAGTTTGAAGTCTGGAAGTGGGATACCTCCTGCTTTGTTTCTTTTGCTAAGGATTGTTTTGGCTATTTGTGGTCGTTTATGTTTCCATATGAATTTCTGTATTGTCATTTCCAGGTCTGATAAGCATGATTTTGGTAACTTAATGGGTATTTCATTGAATCTGTAGATTGCTTTCGGTAGAATGAACACTTTAACAATGTTGATTCTTTCTATCCATGAGCATGGAATATTTTTCTATTTGGTTGTGTCTTCTTTCACCCTACACTTCTAAGATGCCTACTATATCCGGGGGGGGTCCTGACAAGAAACAAATGGCACATTCAGGGAGGGGATTTAGGGAGGCCTCAATAAAGGGACTCTACAAAATGTAGCCAGGGTTAGAAACACCAACAAGACACAGTGAAACACATTGAGGCTAGCGACAGAGGGAGTCATTACCTCCCCCAAGGTCTGAAGAAGCAGAAGAAAGAGGTAATTTCCAAAACCTTGAGAAAGGCAGCAAAATTGTAAGATAGGACCAAGAAACCATGGTTGTAAGTAAAGAAATCAATCTATCCTGCAGTGCCCAGCAAGGAAAAGCCAAGAAATAAACACCCAGCCTTGTAGTCCTCCCTTCCTTCCATCCCTTTCTAGTGCCTTTCTTTGATCAAACCCAACTTGGAGCCAGCTGACAAGAGAATCCTCTGATTTAACTTCTCATGGTCAAATCACCAGGGCTCAGAATAAGATGAGAAAGGGAAGACCGTAGGACTGGAAAGGCAAACAGAAAGCATCCAACACAGTTTCAGTCATTTCCCTTATATGGTACAATGTCTCTCTCAACTAATCTTTGACTTCCAAGGTAGAAGGGCCCATTCACTGACTACATGAATAAAATAAAGCTAGATTTTTGTTCTGTCTTTATTTTCTTCCTTTTGTCTCTATTCTGAAAAAAAAGAAGCCACTGAAGTGCTCTACTCTAACTTTCACAGGAGAAATCTCCATCTGTGCTTTGTTGAGATTTAATATATTGAGGGATTTTTTTTAAATATTAGATGTGAGCCGGGCTCGGTGGCTCAGCCTGTAATCCCGCACCTTTGGGAGGCTGAAGTGAGTGGATTGCCTGAACCCGCAGGTTCGAGACCCGCCTGGGCAGTGAGACCTCATCTCTACAATAAATAAAAAAATCAGCTGGGTGTGGTAGCGTGCGCCTGTAATTCCAGCTACTCAAAAGGCTGAGGCGGAAGGATTGCCAGAGCCCAGCAGGTCGAGGCTGCAGTGGCCGGGAGCGGCCACGGCACTCCAGTCTGGGCGACCAAATGAGACTCCAACTCAAAAAAAAGAAAAAGAAATTAGATGTAACCCTTTCTGTGCCACAGAGTGACAGTGTGTTCATACTGCATATATTCATAAGAATTTTCGTGTCTTAGAAGCCCAAAGCTCACCTAGATGGGACTTTTGTTTTGCTCTCAGAGGAATTGTGGGGAGCCCAGTCCTTAGTGTACCTACCCTGGTGTGCTCAGGGCCCCAGTATCAGCCACCTGGAGCCAGGTACAGCTTTGCTTCCCTCAGCAGATAAGAAAGGAGCTAGGTACTGTAGACCTGTTTGCAAGGACTGAAGATAATTCTTGAAACAGCATATGATGAAAACATATTACAATGGAATATTGAAATCTTTGATGCCTCGTGAGAAAATCAAAGAATATGTTGATCTTAGCATATTTGATATTTAATGGGCCCCTTCTCCTTCTGGCTAGAAGTGTGGATGAGAATCAAGATGAGATCTGAGCTCATCTAATTACTGAAGGCATACATTGTACCACAAGCTTGGGTGGTTGCATTTAAGCTTATTGTTTTTACCAAGTTGGGCTTTTTTTTCTTCTCGCTCTCTCCAGTGCTGCTTAATTTAACCAGAGATTAGAATACTAAGGCCTCTGGGAGTAAGCAAGGAACACTCTTCAACCATGATGTTTCAGCCAAGGGAAGTGAGGCGAAGGAAATGCATTTTCCTGAGGGTCTCCCATGGATCAGGAAGATTTAATCACATCCCTTCCTTGACAGCTTCTAAAAACAGCCTCTCAGAAGCTTCAGCGAGCTTAGCCCCAAAGTCCAATCAGAAGTTCAGGTAGGTTTAATGAAAAGTCAGTTTTTCTCCCTTCCCAGGCCAGAAATATAAGAGGTATACCAAACACTCCTGTATTAAGAGATTTATGTGAGGCAGTTTACTTGTGGAGGGGGGTTTTTTAAACCTGAGGCTCTCTCAGCAATTACTCTGCTTCTGATGTCTGGAATGACCTACCTGTCTGACGTTAATAGTCACTCAGCCTGTGCTTCACCCACATAACATTCTCGCCAGTTGAGGGATCTATGGCTTCTTTATGTTCTGTTGCAAAACTCCCGTTGCTTAAGTTAAAACAATGTTGATTCATTTTAATTGACATCAGTCAAGTGCCTTCCACGTCAAAGCATTAAGATAAGCATTGAAGGGAAGGACAAAGAAGAAGAAGGCTTAATCCCCTTCTTCAAGGAATTTATGATTGACTTGGATTGAACCAGAGAGGCACAAATACAGGGCAAGAGAAAAGTGCCTAAGAAAGAGATCAGCAAGAAGTCATATTTCAGCACACAAAGATGAGGGGTCCCATCCTGATGAGACATCTTACTATATGCCTGTACTAGAGATACAAGGACAAACAAGAATAAGCCTTGCCACTACCAGACATCTCTGTTAAGGGGTTTGATAATGAAGGGAAAGAATGACAATGGATAATAGCTAAGTAAAGTCAGAGTCAAAAGTCAGGGTATATTTATTAAGATAATAGATAGTTTAACATGTGCCTTTTTATTTAAGAGAATCTAGTAGAAAGGAAGTTTTGAAAAATGAAGTCAAGACCCTAAGTCAATAACTATATTTAGAAAGAGGGAGGGATGGCTTTAGAATTTCACTTCTCAAACTTTAATGTGCATGCAAATCTGGGGTTCTTATTAAAATGCAGATTCTAATTCAGTAAATATGAGATGGCATTTCTCATTTCTAGCAGGATCCAGGTGATATCAACGTTACTAGTCCAAATATCACATGCTGAAGGGCAAGACCTTAGCTAATAAAAGATCTCCCTCAGTATCATAAAGACATAAATTCTTCCCACACTAACTTATAAATTCAGTGCAGTTTTAATCAAAATCCCAAAAGGGTTTTTCATAAAATATGATCCTAACATTCACTTGAAAGAGTAAAATGCCAAAAATAGCCAAGATAATTTTGAAGAAAATAAATAATAATGATTCATTCACCCTTGATACCCTGTCAGAAATGATGACAAACTATAAAGCCACAGAAATTGAAAGTGTGGTTTGGGAACAGGAATAATCAAATAGATCAATGGAATGAAATAAAGTGTGCTAGGATAAAAGGCCCTCAACATGGAAAATAATAAAATTATATACTGATTTTATATCATACACAAAAGTCAATGCAGGCATATTAAAGAACAAATTTTTAACAAAAATTTTTAACTTTTAGGGTAAAATTTGGTAGAATATTTTTATGACCTTGTGATAGGAGACATTTTTTTACCTCACAACTTGAATAGGTGCATGTCCTACTATCTAGCAATTCTACCTTGCAGCAAAGTTTGTAATTGCAACAAAGTGGACATAAAGTATATTTCTCAGTAGGAAGATAGAAATAAACTAAGTATAATATATTTGTACAATAAAGTTTAAATGAATCAATTAGATATTTGTGTTTCAACATGTATTTTTATCTAAAAAAATATTTTAAAAAGTCAGTTGCAAAATTATACCTACAGAATAAATTTATGTCCACTTTAAATGCAACAAACAACACTTTATATTGTTTATGTATTCCTCCTTATGTACTTAAAGTACCCAAACAAAGCATTTATACCAAAGTCAAAATAGTGATTTTATTAGTATTACAAGGGGAATGTGTCAGTTGAGGCCCAGCCAGAAAAATAGAAGCCATAACAATTGCTTTAACAGAGATAATTCAATATAGGAAATTGGTTAAGGAGGTATTGAAAAATTAACTGAGAAAGCAAAAAGTTAACAATTTTCATATTATCCTGGAAACTGTAACTACAGGAAACTCCTACTACTACCCCTAGAGTTGGAGGAATAAAGAAAGAGATAGGCTATTAGAACATAGTGATTTGGTAATAGGATCCTGTTGGTCCAGGACCCAGAACTCTGAGGGGTTCCACTGTCTGACTGGTGCTGTTGTTTCAAGAGACTCTATAAGGTGGGACTCAGACCTCTGGAAAAGGTCTAACTCAGGTGATGCAGAGGTTGCATGACTGATGGGGAAACCACACATTAGAACCACCTGTCACTAGAACCAACTACAGCTGTCAGTTTGGAGCAGCTTAAGTTTGTAGCATTACTGGGTTGAGACCAACAGAAAAAGAAAAAGCAAACAAAGAAGCAAATCCCTTCTTTCTACCTCAAGCCTCTGCATCTCACTTTTCCATCCCCTATTGGCAAAAGACAGGACATATTCAGATAAAGAAGAGTGTGGTTGGCAAAGAGAGAGTCTTAGCATGACAGAACAGGAAATAGAGGTGTGGGCTTGGAGCTGGGAAATAATACTTTAATAACTAGCACAAAAGGAAAACTATTGGGGAGAATGAGGTTTTAACTGTAACTTTCTAAAAGATTTAACAGATGCCGTATTTGTTAGAAATTGATACTTACAGTACTAATGTGATAAAAAACTTGATTATGAGTTGAGAAACCATCATATCACTATAATGATATACATAATTGCACTAGCCAAAAGTTGTCACCATATTTAATTCAGTCCAAAAAACAATATCCAAGAATGAGATTTTCCTCAAGAAAGAAAAGTGGATGCATCCATTAAATATGGCATCTGTTAAATCTGAATAATAGGTACATGGATGTCAATACTTTTGTTTATATTTAAAATGTATTATAATTAAATTTTTTAAAAGAAATTAAAGCATATTGACACAAAATTGACAATTAGCTCAACAATTATGGCAGAGGAATAGTTGAAAAGAAGGGATGGGGAAGCTGAAAATGCTGGCAGGAGAGTGACTAAAAAAAATGTATCCTAAGGTTAGACCAGATGGTGAAATGAACAGAGGAAGGACATAAAGAACTGATAAGGAAAATGGAAAAGAGGAGCTGAGGTCATTGAAGTTTTCCTTGCAGCAAAGAACACATTTTGTGTAAATAACAGAGTAAAAACTCATGAAATTCTGGTTGGAGTGTGAGTATTGACAATTGAAGATGCCCAAGATTGAACAGCTCAGCATTATTAATTTTCCAGCCTTGGGAGTGGGTTGAATCTAGCACACCATCAATTGGAGCATGCACCATTATTTTATGAGGCATTAAGGATGAAAAAATGGAGATAATTAAACTATAACACACTGCATTCTTATCACTTACAACTTTTATTTTTTATTTTTAAAGACTCTTTTAGATTGATGTAGATGTAGATTTCTTTCATAGTTCATTCTTGCACATTCATTTAAAAAGGAAAAAATACATAAAATAATAATTATTCAAGGCATTCCCCAAACTTTTCACACTGAGTCCAGTTCTTCCAAATCACTTTTAGACTCCAAGTCATTGATGCCCATGTATTTTGCACATGATTGTCCTTTCTGTTATTAAAGCATTGGTGAAGCAGCATTTAAAAAAAAAGACACCATTTTTGTCTCTGAGGCTTTCTTCTAAACCTCTTACCACTTATTCTGCCAATTTTGATACTAGCACTTTTTAAATCTCATCAGAAATTTTCCAGACAACAGTCAAGATTCATATTACTTCCCTAAATTGTCATTAAATGCCTTGTACTTGGCAATATTCAAGGTCTGTAGGTATCCAGTCATGCCTCTCAGAACTAATAACCAAGTCCCTAAACTTTATGTAAACTTGTTCTTTAACTATTCAAAAATATATCCTCTAAATACGTAAAGAATCAGCACTCTTGCGGGTTTATATACAACTCCAAGATATTTATTTCAGATGCCAGTCCTCTATCAATTCAACCATCACCCATTATCTGCTTTCCTATCTTTCTTGAGGAAAATCTTATTCTTAGATATTGTTTTGCAGACTGAATTAAATATGGTATCAACTTTTGGCTAGTGCAATTATGTATATGATTACATTGATATGAAGGTTTCTCAACCCATAATCAAGTTTTTTATCTCTTTAGTACCATTAACATCAACTTATAGGCATGCCAAAAAAACTACTAGGATTTCATCAACAATTCTCTTGTGATTTAATTCATACATTTTCCCTCAATTGAATCACATGTTGCTGAAAATTAATCAACTTCTGTTCAAAGTTAGTGAGAAGCTTCTGACAAATTGATGTTCAATAGTTTAATTCTTTAAGCATAGTTCTCTTCAGTACACAGCTTCTTATGACTTTGAAATTTATTTTCATGTATTCTAGGAGTTTGACAATTTCTCCACCTTCAACTGCACATCTAGACAACGGGTCCACAATCTTTGTGCACATATCTCAGCATCAAAGCAGCTTCATCTACTTGAAGAAAGCTTCTTGTCTTAGATATCATAACACTCTTAGCTCTTGTTCTTCAAAAGAATAAGGAATTATAATCATGCCTCCAACTGCAAATATTGATTTCACTAATATCAAATGCTGTTCTATTTCCATGTCTATTTGTGTTCATAATTTATTATTTCAATGACAAATATCAGTGTAATCATTATTAAGCTTAATGTTTAAAATAGCAATTAAGCCAACAAGGTACTAACTTCATTGCAGTAACAATAATAAGTAGCTACGATCCAGTTTGTGCATGCAATGACAGGCAATGACAACTATATTACAATTTTTGTCTGTATGGCAATTGTAAAACATTATCAATTTTAAGATGCATCCCAATTTTAGAAATGTAAAAAATGTACATCTTACAGTCACCATAACTGAAGCATAGTAGTAGGAGTTGAGAAGGGAAGAAACTTTGGATCAACGTGTAAGTATGTCATCTGTGAGGATATTGAAATAGTCTTTCATAATGGTGACTCTGAAAACAGAGAGAATGCTTATCCATGTATGTATTCCATATCTCCCATCTCCACATATTCTTTCCTCTAAGCACACAGGTGATACAAATATTAATAACATTTATTGAGTGATTCATACATGCAGTAATCCTCACAATATACATTTAACCTTCACAATCAAGCAACAAGGTCACCACCCCTATTATTCTCATTTTACTAAGAAAATTAAGAAATAAATTAAGTAACTTGCCTAAGGTAAAAAAGTATCAGAACCCAGATTTAAATCCTAGCAGTCTGGATCCAAAGCCTTTGTATTTGCCATTATGCTTCTCTATTCATACATTCCCATTTTTCCCAGCACAGTCAGAAGATAGGCTATCAGAAGTATTTCATGGCATTCCGGAGATTTTTTTTTGGTACCCACCTTCTATCCCTTCGTTTGTCATGCCCTACCTCATGGTCGTACAAATGCAATGAATGGCACCAATAAAAGCTAGCATTTTAATAGTACTTTATAAAACACATACATCATGTGACTTAATCCTCATGACAGGTCTGTCAATTAGGCATGATTTCCCCAGTCTCATCAACAAAGATACAGATGTCACATTAAGGTGGCCAGATACAGATGTCACATTAAGGTGGACATTGCTTGAGGTCAGGAGTTTGAAATCAACCTGGGCAAAATAGCAAGACCTCATCTCTACAAAAATTAAAATTAAAAAAAAATTATCTTGGCATAGTGGCAAGTGCCTACAGTCTTAGCTACTCAGCAGGTTGAAGCGGGAGGATCACTAGAGCCCAAGAGTTCAAGGTTTCAGTAAGCTATGACCATGTCACTGCACTCCAGCCTGAATGAGATGACAGAGACCTGACTCATAATTAATTAATTAATTAAGACTAAGCAGCCATAATAAAGAGATAAAAGATACAGTGGATTAAATAAGACAGACATTTGTTACTCTTGTACTTTATTGTGTGAAGCTTAGAGGTCCAAGCTGGCAGAGCAGCTATACTTCAAAGTTATCTTGGAATCCAAGTTTCTCCACCATGTTTGTCTGTCATTCCCTAGGGATGTTGTCCTCATTGGTACGATAGAAGCTGGGTCACCTCTACGGTCAGCATCCAGCCCAAGAGAAGGGAAAGGAGAAGAGAGAGAGTTCAGGCTAGGCAATTTTCTCACACATTACCTCTTCTTACATTCCATCAGTGAGAACTTGGCCATGAGACAATACCTAGCTGTGAAGGAAGCTGAAATGTAGTTTCTAGCTGGGCAGCCATGTGCTCAGGAGGAAGGGACAGATTTTGCAGGACAACAGATGCTCCGAAAGACTAAGTGACTTTCTTAAGAGCATTTAGCTAATGATTTGGAATCCAGTCTTCCAACTCCAGAGCTAGGGTTGGTTTTCCTACATCAGAGTGTCTTCATAATGAAAAAGCTGAGACCTTTTAAGGAACATTCCCACTGAAAAACTCAAAGTAAATGTAAAGAAACTAAGGCTGATCCTTTGAGATTAAGAAAAGTTGAAGCAGCATGGACAATGTGTCCCCTCTGAATTGGTAACAATGATTCCTGAGGATTAGTTTCTCTCAAAGGTCCCAGAAGAGGTGACAAGTGACACAGTCTCCTCCAAACTGTGCAAGGGTTAATTACACTATCTTTGACTTATCCAGATTATTTTTGCACCATTTGGAGTGCCAGCTTTTCTGTTGTTTCTGGCTTCTCTGCACGTCTGTAGCTTGTAAAAAAAAAGAAAAACTTGGCAAGAGATGGAACTGAAAAGTAACAGCTTAACTGAACAGTTGTTCGTCAGTTCCAGGAAGCACCTGTGAGCTGCACTGTGGCATTTTTGAAGGGGGTTTTTGGAGGAAAGTGAGACAGAGAAGACTCTAGAGCCGTTGGTCTAGCATTAAATGAAAAACAGGTTTGAGGCACACCAACACTAGGCAAATATTTAATGGTAGTTAACATGTGGAGATCAGTAAAGAGTTGGTATAAGTCACTGGGATATAAATCCAATGAGGGCTCTTAGGAGAAAAAGTAAGATGAGTGTCCCATAATTCATATAATCCAAAAAGGGAGGGGCAAAATGATATTGTGAATCATAGCATCCCATTTGTTCCCCGCCACCCTTCCACACAGAGTAGAGAGGATTGGTGTGACGTAGTCTTTAGCATTTTGTCTATATCATGATTTAAACTGTCAGACATATCCCCTTCTCATCTGCTCTTCTGGAAAATATTGCAATGAGGTTTTTATTTGCATCTCATGCTTAAACTTCCCTTGGATCACATCAAACACTCTCTCTCACTCTTGGTCTCTTACACCCCTCAGACAATTCTGCTGCACCCCTATTAAATCACTGTTTAGTCAAGCTTCATGACTCTAGTTTCTTCTACTTTGACCCTAACCAGGTCCTGCCCTCTGAGATCATTGCAGCTGGTCTGTCCTGATCTCCCACGCTCTTGCTCTCTTGCTCTCTTGCCTTTGATTTCAGCTCCCAGGTGTCCAAAACTGATATTAAATGGCCCCTGCCATCACAGCATAGCATTCCAAAAGGAAAAAAAAGGTCACCTTTTCTGATGTGGCATTTCATCAAGTAACAGCCTATTTTTGCATGTCTATTGCATTTTACAGGATACACAGTTGGTGGCTTGCAACACAGCACTTAACAGTTGTCTGGGACAGGGAGAGATCCCCTTTCCAGGGTCAATTCCACTTCAGGGTCTCTTCAAGGTCATGGATAAGATCCTAACAAGGGTACCTGCATAATCAACATTTGTATACCTGACCTTGAATTGTACCCCACATTTTTAAAATTAAAAAAAGAGCCTAGTGTCTAACACCACTCTATCCAACCTACAGATGGAAAAACTGAGGCCCTGGCTGACAGAATGACTGAACTAAAATCTCAGTGTGGGTAGCCTAAAGAAGCGCTTCTCAAACTCAAATGTGCATACTAATTAGCTGGGATTTCAAATTTTGCATTTCTAGCAAGCTTCCAGAGGAAATCCCAATAGTTATCTGGATGCCGAGAGATCCTGTCAGTTATCAGGAAGCAGCTTCTAATCAAGGAATCGGCAAAGTGACTTATTTCATAAAACAAATGATTGCTTGTGACTTCAAATTTTAAGTATAACTTTTCAAATTCCCTATAGGTAATTCACAAATGGTCTCACTGAAAATGACATTTTTGTTAAGGTAAATTACTCTGAAAATGAGACATAATACTCTTGCCACTCCCACTTCATCTCAAGGGAGGATGAAAACAACAGTTTCATTTCAGTAAAAGCTAAACCAGAAAGATATTTTGTCATCATCAATTTAAAATAATTACTCCTGACTTTGCATCATATATTAATCTTCTTTAGCCAACATTAATTTTCTCACCAGCAGAAATACGCTGTGCAATGCCCTTTGATTTCTTTAAGATCAAAAGCTGTGTTCCAAGCAATAGAATAAGAGTTAATCAGTAGATAGTATTTTTTTCTACCCAATTTCAACTTTTTCTCTTTCTTGACATTTCTTAAGTCGTGTCATCTATCATTGGAATATATTTTAGTAACTTTCTAGCAAGAGGGGCTTTTCTTTATCCTTCAATATAGTGGTATGATATGTGATTAAATTCAGGGTATATCAAAAAGATACACTGCATAGGCACTGGGTACAACAAGATTGTTAATAACAATTGACTCCATGAAGCAACAGCCAATATGTTGTCTAATTCAGTTACTCATTCATTCATTAAACATTTTTTAAATGCCTATCATGTGATTCACACTGTGCAAGTCACCTGGGATCCAAAAGTAAGTTGGACCATTGTCTCTATTGTCAAGGTGCTCAAGGTCTACTGGAGAATAAGATTAGTAAGGACAATTGTCCTTCCGTGTGTGACATGTGTACTGTAGAGGAATGCTTGTGGTTCTGTGGAAGTTGGAGAAGCATCTAACTGTAGAAGTCGAGGAAATACTTCGCAGAAAATACTTGAGTTTGAAACATAAGAAGCATAAAAGTTAGCCACACTGAGAGGGGGGAAGAAGATAAGGCTTTTCTAATCAGACAAATAACACCTGCAAGGGACAGGAATTTATGGGGACAAAGCACATAAAGGAACTTCAGGTAGGTTATAATGACTAGAATAGAAAGTGGGAAGGTAAAAGTGAAAAGACATGTGCCTCAAGTAGCACGGGAAGTAGATGGAGGAATGCTCAACATCAGTCTTTTCCAATCCATGCCCTGGAGCTCCCACCACACCAAACTTTGCAGCGAAGGTGCAAAAAAGCCATACACAGTGTACTTTCTGGAGGTTGGAGGAGACAGAGGTAACGTTAGGTCAGATCAGTCAAGGAAGGCTCCATGAAGTACCAAAAGACTGCACTGTATCTAAAGAATGGTTCAGGTTTCCTGGGGCGATGATGGGTTAGGTTAGAATAACTCTCATCCAGTTAACTCTATGGTTCTTCACAACTGAGAATGACTTCCTCTGAGAAACACTGTGCTCTCTTCTTCCCTCCCCACCCCACCACTGACTAGACACCTCTCCACTGTGCACTCTAGCAGTCTACCGTCACCTCTACCACAACACTAACCACACAATACTGTAGCCCCTTCACTCTCTTACCCCCATCTCAAGAGCTTGCTTCTTGGCAGAAGGGATGGCATATTCTTTCATTGTTATCATTTCTACATTCAAAGCATAGTGCCTGAACCACAGTAAAATGTTCGAAAAGTGTCTGTTGAAATAGATGGATGAATGAATGAAAGGATTAATGAATGAATAAATTAATGAATTATAAGTTATTTGAGAACAAGGACAGTCCTGTTGGTTTTGTATATTCATTCTCACAGAAATGTTTTCCTTTTTCCTCTTTTTTTACTTGCTCAATACATCAGACAAGAAGAGATGAGGGCCTAGATTAAGAAGGGGGTGGAATATTATATGATTAAATTTATATGAAATGCCCAGAACAGGGAAATCCACAGAAATAGAAAGTAAATTAGTGGTAGTTTAAGATTGGGAAGTGGGAATGAGTAACAGCTAAATAGTATGATGTTTCCTTTTTGAAATGATAAAAATATGCTAAAACTGACTATGTTGATGGTTACACACCTTTCACAAATATGAATGTAAAAACCAATAAACTATACTTTCAACGAATCAATTATATGAGAATTGTAGCTCAACAAAGCTGTTAAAAAAGAAAACAATTAAGAAGGTGCTGGAGGATCAAAGCGAAGTGCCCCAGGAATTAGGAAAGCAAAACATATTCTATCCTATTAAGTATAGAAACACCTATAAGTATATCCTATTAAGTAAAGAAAAATAAACATAAAATAAATTGAAACAAATTCTGACTCAACAAGTAAAATGTTCAACACTACCAAGTCTGTTTCATAGAAGCACTTCATCACATCTTCAGAAAACAGAGAACTGTATTAGAACTAGAGTTTTGAAGTCCTGGACACAGGCATCTTCCTGTCAGAACAAGCTTACACAGTGCCATGAGCTCTTATCCACTTCTTCGTTCTGTCAGTAGTAAAATGAGAGAGCATCACTTCCTGCCAAATATACAGATCAGTTGACTGTAGAATTATAAATGAACATAAAGTTAAATACATATTTGGACAACTAACTCACTTGAATTCAAATATTAGTTCTTGAATGTTTGTCACATATCCAGCACTGTTCCAAGCACAGTAAAGTAATTTGTTTTAAAAAAAAAAACCTATAGAACAGGTGTCTTTCCTTGAAAATGTATACTTTCTGCAGGAAGAACATATTTATATGTGAGGGGGACCCCCTCAAAAAACCAGAATTATCTCTTGGAGGGCAGGTCCTTGTAGTACAGGCTTCTCCCACTAATTAAGTATTCTAGGAACCCATTGGCACCAATATACCAGTTAGCATTATTGTGAGAGACTGTGATAGGCTTCAGAGAATTTTTTTGGAGCTTCTTTCATCACGTTTGCCCATTTCATGATGGGTAATTTATAAGCACAACTGCCCACACCATGCTGAGTGTTCAGCAATTTTTGACCAAAAATGGCATGATCCCATGCTCCACCCTCCCTATTCACCCAATCTCACCCAGAACAACTTTTTATTGTTTCCCTGATGAAAAAAGTCCTCAAAGGGAAATGTTTTGCTGATGTGAAAGAGGTGAAACAAAAAAAAAAAAAAACAGAAACACTAAAGGGCATCAAAACTGACAAATTCAAAACTGTTTTGAGTAGTGGAAAAAGCATCTCTATAGGGGTATTATATCGGATGAAGAGTACTTTGAAGGTTACTGAAGTTTAAACATGTACAAATAAATACACAATTTTTTATAAATAAATTCTGGAGTTTTTTGGGTCCCCCTCATACATATATGAAACTAGGCAAGCAGCAGCAGCACAGGAGACTAGTTAGATTATTATTATCAATGCTAATCAAAATACTACTAAGTACTAGGTGACTGGCTATCCTAGGAGAAATTATTTCATCCCTTTTAGTGTCCTACAGACAGCTACTGAATAAAATGCAAGAGTACCTTTGTACTAGTTTCCTGGGGCTGCTGCAACAAGTTATCGCAAATTTGATGGCTTAAAACAACAGAAATTTATTCTCTTCCAGTTTGAAGGTCAGAAGTCTGTAAGCAGTATCAATGATATGAAATCAAGGTGTTGGATGGGCCACATGCTTTTTGGAGGCTCTAGAGGTGGATGGGCCACATGCTTTTTGGAGGCTCTAGAGGAGAATCCATTTCTTGACTCTTCAAGCTTCTAGTAGCAACCAATATTTCTTGACCAGTAGCCTCATCACTCCAATCTGCAAGACCAGCATCTCTCTGCTCCATCTTCACACTACCTTCTCTACCTGTGTCGTCTCCCTCTTATATGATTCCATTTAAGGCCCACCCAAATAATCCAGGAAAATCTCTGCATTGCAAGATCCTTACTTAACTGAATTACAGCTGCAAAGTATCTGCAGTGTAATGTAACATGGTTCCAGAGATTAGGACTGGCTGGATATCTTTGGCTACTACCACCTTCATATCTACTCTCTTTAAATCTTTCTCACCATCTCCTGTCCCCAGTCCCAACTGATGTCTCCACCTTATATTTCATTCAGAAAATAGAAACAAAATCTCTCATTTTCCCACCATCAAACCTGTCTGCATCTTTGCCTGCCTGAAACCTCTTCTCTCCTATTATAGTGGAAGGCTGTCCCTCCTTCTCTCAAAGCTTAGTCCTTTTACTTGAGTTCCTCTTTGCATCCCTCCTCTGTTTCTCAAGAACTTTTCTTCTGTTATCTCTCTCTCTCTGTCTCCCTCTTTCTCTTTCTCTCTCTCCCCCCCACCACC